>NW_011381193.1:0-599 GCF_000754665.1 Bison bison bison
CATCAATCTTTTGGTTTTAAGGTTTTTTCCAGAAAAAATGCCCAGGAGTAGGTCATAAGGTGATTATATTTTTTAGTTTTTAAAGGAGCTGCAATACTCATCACCATAGTGGCCGTACCAATTTACATGCCCACTAACAGTGCAAGATTGTTCCCTTTTTCCCGAATTCGCTCCAGGAATTATTGCTTGTAGAATTTTTGTTGCTATCTATTCGGACTGGCGTGAAGGAATACCATATTGTAGTTTTGATTTGTATTTCTCTAATGAATAGTGAGGATGAACTATGGATGGAGTTTCATGACACTGTACAGGAGACAGGAACCAAGACCATCCCCAAGAAAAAGAAATGCACAAAAGCAAAACGGCTGTCTGAGGAGGCCTTACAAATAGCTGTGAAAAGAAGAGAAGCCAAAAGCAAAGGAGAAAAGGAAAGATATATCCATTTGAATGCAGAGTTCCAAAGAATAGCAAGTAGAGATAAGAAAGCCTTCCTCAGTGATCAGTGCAAAGAAATAGAAGGAAATAAAGAATGGAAAAGACTAGAGATCTCTTCAAGAAAATTAGAGATACCAAGGGAACATTTCATGCAAAGATGGGCT
>NW_011381194.1:0-764 GCF_000754665.1 Bison bison bison
GTGTGTGTGTGTATGTGTGTGTGTGTGTGCTCTTCTCAGCCCTGTGCCCTGTTGACTATGCAAGCGGTTTGTCTGTGTATGTGAGTGGGTGCCGTTCTCAGCCCTGTGCCCTGGCAACTGTGCAAGAGGTTTGTTTTTGTTGAGTGTAAGTTTGAATTCTCAGCCCTGTGCCCTGGAGACTGTTCAACCGGTATGTGTGTGTGTGTGTGTGTGTGTGTTAGAGCTGTTCTGAGCCCTGTGCCTTGGCTAGTGTGAAACCGGTTTATGTGTTTGTGTATGTGTGTGTGTGAATCTCTGTGTGTGATGTTCTCAATCCTGTGCCCTGGAAACAGTGCAATAGTTTTGTGCGTGTGTGTCTGTGTGTGTGTGTGTGTGTGTGCCATTCTGAGCCTTGTTTCCTATCGACTGTGAAACCGGTTAGTGTTTATATGTGTGTATATGTGTGTGTGTGTGTGTGTTTCATTCTCACACCTGTGTCCTGGCAACTGTGCAACCCGTTTTTGTGTCCCTGTGTGTGTTTGGGTGCTGTTCTCAGTCCTGGGCCCTGGCGACTGTGCAACTAATTTGTGTGTGTGCGTGTGTGTGTCTGTGTTGTTCTCAGGCTTGTCCTCTGGCGACTGTGAAACCGGTTTATGTCTGTGTGTGTGTGTGTTCTATTCTCAGCCATGAACCCTGGTGACCGTGCAATCGGTTTGTATGTGTGTGTTAGAGCTGTTCTGAGCCCTGTGACTTGGAGAGCGCACAAGCTGTTTATGTATTTGTGT
>NW_011381194.1:4455-5222 GCF_000754665.1 Bison bison bison
GTGTGTGAATCTCTGTGTGTGATGTTCTCAATCCTGTGCCCTGGAAACTGTGCAACAGTTTTATGCGTGTGAGTGTGTGTGTGTGTGTGGTGTGCCATTCTGAGCCCTGTTTCCTGTCGACTGTGAAACCGGTTAGTGTTTATATGTGTGTATGTGTGTGTGTGTGTGTTTCATTCTCACACCTGTGTCCTGGCAACTGTGCAAACCGTTTTTGTGTCCCTGTGTGTGTTTGGGTGCTGTTCTCAGTCCTGGGCCCTGGCGACTGTGCAACTAATTTGTGTGTGTGCGTGTGTGTGTCTGTGTTGTTCTCAGGCTTGTCCTCTGGCGACTGTGAAACCGTTTTATGTCTGTGTGTGTGTGTGTTCTGTTCTCAGCCATGAACCCTGGTGACCGTGCAATCGGTTTGTATGTGTGTGTTAGAGCTGTTCTGAGCCCTGTGACTTGGAGAGTGCACAAGCTGTTTATGTATTTGTGTATGTGTGTGTGTGAATCTGTGTGTGTGCTGTTCTCAATCCTGTGCCCTGGAAACAGTGCAACAGTATTGTGTGTGTGTGTATGTGCTGTTCTCAGCCCTGTGCCCTGGCAACTGTGAAACCAGTTTGTATGTGTGTGTGTGTTTGTGTGTGCCATTCACAGCCTTGTGCCCTGGCGACTGTGCAAGCAGTTTGTGTGTGTATGTGTCTGTGTGTGTATGTGTCTGTGTGTGCATCTGTCTGTGTGTGTATATGCTGTTCTCAGCCCTGTGCCCTGGCGACTGAGAAACCGGT
>NW_011381194.1:9041-9737 GCF_000754665.1 Bison bison bison
TGTGTGTGTGTGTGTGTGTGTGCCGTTTTCAGCCCTGGGCCCTGGCAACAAAGCAACTAGTTTGTTCATGTGTGTGTGTATGTGTGTGTGTGTGTGTGTATGTGTGCGCCGTTCTCATCCCTGTGCCCTGGAGACTGTGCAAGTGTTTTTTTTTGTGTAGGTGTGTGTGTGTGTGTGTGTGTGTGTGTGCTGTTCTCAGCCCTTTGGCCTGGCGACACTGCAACCGGTTTATGAGTGTATGTGTGTGTTTGTGTGCCATTCTCACCCCTGGGCCCTGGCGACTGTGCAATGGTTTGTTCGTTTGTGTGTGTGTGTCTATGTGTGTGTCTGTTTGTGTGTGGCATTCTCAGCCCTTTGCCCTGGCAACTGTGCAAGTAGTTTGTGTGTGTATGTTTGTGTATGGGTATGTTCTGTTCTCAGACCTGTGCCCTGGAGACTGTGAAACCGGTTTGTGTGTGTGCGTGTGTGTGTCTGTGTTGTTCTCAGGCTTGTCCTCTGGCGACTGTGAAACCGGTTTGTGTCTGTGTGTGTGTTCTGTTCTAAGCCATGAACCCTGGTAACCGTGCAATTGGTTTGTGTGTGTGTGTTAGAGCTGTTCTGAGCCCTGTGACTTGGAGAGTGCACAATCAGTTTATGTATTTGTGTATATGTGTGTGTGAATCTGTGTGTGTGCTGTTCTCAATCCTGTGCCCTGGA
>NW_011381195.1:0-506 GCF_000754665.1 Bison bison bison
AGATTCCAGCTGCAATTCATTCCAGCCTGCATGGCCTGCCCTGCAGACTTCAGACTTGCCAGCATCCACAATCACGTGAGACCAATCCTGAAGTCAATCTCTCCATCTGCCTTCCCCATATGTGTGTGTGTGTACATATATATATATCTGTAGACATATATGTATAGGCACAGATATGTATATATGTCCACACCCCCCGTATTGGCTCTGTCTCTCTAGAGAATCCTGACTAATCCACTGAGGATGCAGAGAGAGCAGGTTCACCTGGCTCTTACAGTTTATAAATCATGACAACAGTGGCTCCACTCCACTGAAGGCCTTTCCAAGGCTTTGGCTGTTTCATGTCCCTGTGAGAACCTGAAGTACAGGTTAAGTCTTAGGGTCCAAACCTGGTGCCATCTGACCCGCACCCCCAGTGCTCACTGCCTCACCATACCATCCTGTGATGCACAGTCTGACTCCAAGGACTAGCACTGGGCATATGCAGGGACTGTAGCTTTGCAGAC
>NW_011381196.1:0-568 GCF_000754665.1 Bison bison bison
GGTAATGACCCTTCCACCATTTTTATTTTTAGACATAGAAAAATCAGAATAGAAGGCCTAGATAGAGTTAGTATATTTGTGGATAGCTTTCTCCAGCTTCTGAATGTTAGAATTTTATGGGATCTGAATGATGAATTCTGTCCCTGGAAGGACAGAGGGACAGGAGAATCTTTAGTCAAGAACAAACTCTGGAACTCACAAGGGTTTATTTTCCTGTAGACTTCTGTGCATGACTCAGCCTCCCAGTTACCACAGTAGGTACACAGAGGCATGAAACTTCATGCTGAGCACCACCCTCCATCCCCACCATGTGATGGTGTGTGACAGAGTCTGTACCTGACACTCTCTGTCCAGGTATTAATCACCTGCCTTGGACGCCACTCACCCCAATGACTATAGATTAGAACTGAACCCTTGACGGAGGAAGTCTACTATATTTTGACAATGGTGGTAGCATAAAATTCATATTTTCTGAAGCCCCTGAGCACCCTGTTGTGAAGACCCCTGGGGTAAACAGAATTTTAATGTGGCAACCACACCTCATCTCCATCTCTGCTCTATGTTCAGT
>NW_011381197.1:0-656 GCF_000754665.1 Bison bison bison
TTCCATGATTTAGAGCTTTCTATGAAAATTAAATATTTACCATAATGCTTTACACTAAATCATATGTCTTTTATTGTTTAGGAATATGCAGCAAAATTCCCGACCCTCTTTACGCATGGCAATAGAGATAGGAATTTAACTTTTGTTTGTCATCCAAGGGTCATAACCAAATGTTCCTATCCAGTACAGGGAGCCCAGTCTGGTGGTCTCTGATTACTGGGAGGAATGGAATGAGGAGAGGGGAGGGAGCCTAGGAAGGGAGGGGATGCATGTATAATCATGGCTGATTAGCATTGTTGTATGGCAGAAACCAACACAGCATTGCAAAAATTAAAAAAAAAAAATCAGAAACAAAAATAGTGTGCTGTGTATCTGTGTGTAGTTTGATAAAGATCTGTTACTAACACAAAAATGATTTAGAAAATTTGAGAATGCATCATGTAATGTCTGACATATTCAGTAAAGTTTTAAGATAACAATTAAAATATACTGTTTTAAATAGCAAATTTGAAGTTATGTAACTTGTAATTTGGTTCTCATTAGATTTTTATATTAAGTAGAAAAGAAAACAAAAGAGAAAAGGATCAAATAGTTGCAAAATCCTTTTAGTATAGATTATTTTTGCTTGGTAAATGCTCTTGAATAGGCAGTTTATT
>NW_011381198.1:0-597 GCF_000754665.1 Bison bison bison
AAGGCCAACTCCATTCTTTTCAAGAGTCTCTGACACCCTCCCAAAATCTTTCAGAGCCCAGGGTGTAATTTAAATTCATTTTTATCAAGCAAAAGCTCTCAATATCTAACTCTTGTGCTTTCAATAAATTATTGGTTACTTGTTTTGGAGGCTGAAGATACTTCGTGATTGTGACGGAAAAAAAACCCTGAAGCATTTTGCTTTTACCCTGTGACCTGTTCACATTTGGCGAGCATCTCCCTTCCTTGTACTTCTTGTTCTGTGCATAAGTGGCTGAGTCCATTTTGTGCTTTTTGTGCTTTCCATGTGCCTTAACTCACTCTGAACCTGACCCTCCTGGCACTGCTCATTATCCCCTGATGCCTTGTAGGTCTCAAAAAGGACTGATGGTGGACCTACAGAACACTCACTAAGAACATCCACTTCGTAATTCAGAGGTGAAGTCTGTGCCTTGATACAGAAAAGTGCAATCTTGGTTTTATCACTGCCTTCCTTTTAACTTCTGGCCCATTTACAAAAAGATTCTTTTTCTCCATCCCCCAAACCCACCCTGTCCAGCTCTGCTTTGGGTACCAATTTTCCTACAACCAATGCTTT
>NW_011381199.1:0-517 GCF_000754665.1 Bison bison bison
TGGGAGGGGGGTTCAGGATGGGGAACACATGTATACCCATGGCTGATTCATGTCAATGTATGGCAAAACCAATACAATATTGTAAGGTAATTAGCCTCCAATTAAAATAAATTAATTTTAAAAATATATTTTAGAAAACCTATGAATTTTTGCTTAGCTAAAACTTTATGACATTTTGGTTCCACTTGTTTGACTAAGTATGAACAGAATGCCTATGTGTTTTTGTTATGTATCTCTGGGTAAGACTAACTAGTATGATATCTATAAATAATGACTATTAGTTTTTAAGTCTTTTTTGTCCATTAGATTGTTAGGTCTCTGAAGAGAAAGATCTGGTTCTGTTTTTTCATATCCACAAAACCAAGCAGGACGTTGTATAAAAAACACTCAATAAACTTTCATTTAATGAATGAAAAAAAACAACAACAACAAAAACGGTTTACCATCTTTGAATTCTTGTTACCTGCCAGGAGCTGTTTTCAGTTAAGTGATTTAATGCTGGCATTAACCCTGTGAG
>NW_011381200.1:0-550 GCF_000754665.1 Bison bison bison
GGAATACACCTAAAGGAGAGGTGAACAAGGAAAGCTTAATAGAGTAGGTCACTTAAGGGGAGTATGAAAGGAAGAGTGGAAGTAGGCCAACTGAAGAAGTGAGGAAAGAAGATCCACCTACATCTAGCCATGAACTTGTTCTAGAATGAAAGAAATGGCAACCCACTCCAGTATTCTTGCCTGGGAAATCCCATGGATAGATGAGCCTGGGGAGCTACTACAGTTCATGGGGTTGCAAAGAATCGGACAGGACTGAATGACATAAAATACTGAGTTAGCAAAAAAAAAGTTTATTTGAATTTTTCCATAAGATGTTACAGGAAAACCTGAAAGAACATTTTGGCCAATCAAATACGAGTAGTATATATTTGTTTCCCCACAAAATATATGCTTAAATCCTACTTCTCAATGTGATTTCAGGAGATGAAGCCTTTGAGAAGCAATTAGGATTCAATGAGGTCATAAAAGTGAAGCCTCAAGAATGGGGTTAGTGCTGTTTTCAGAGTCATGAGTGGTCTGGTGTCCTCTGCTCCACTCTCTACCTCATAAA
>NW_011381201.1:0-508 GCF_000754665.1 Bison bison bison
CAGTGACAAAGGCTTTGGGGGTCCAGGAAAGAAAAGATGTATAAAGATAACACCTTTGGGAGCTTGGTCGTAAAATCCAGAGCTTCTGCTGGAATTTTCTCCTGAAGCTTTCAACAGCAGAACTTTTGCTGTGACAGGGAGCAGCGTTCTAACAGGACTGTCAGGATTCTTCTCCTCTGAGTGTCCATCCATTTGTCAAACTGGAAAAAAAAGAAAAGCAAAGCAAAAAAAAAAAAAAAAAGCTGCAGGTTTAGTCTGACACCAGAGACGCATTATGAAAGAGATAAAGAACTGCATAGAAAGTGAGTTTAGTAACTTATTCTTAACGAATTGCATGCATTTCTTTCCGTAACAAGTACACCCCGTGTTTTTCCACCTACCTGTTCTTTCTCACATGTGTGTGTGTGAGCCCAAGCAAGGCCGGTGTGGACATAGACATGCACTTGACCTCAAAACTTGGAGTTACAGAAAAATTTGGGAGCTGGTCATAGTCGTAAACTGAGAATAT
>NW_011381202.1:0-647 GCF_000754665.1 Bison bison bison
CCCAGACTGCTTTTGTGCAGGGACCGAGATGTGGGTTCAGGAGTATGTGTTGGGGGATCTAACAAGGGCATGACCTAGACTGGTTCAGGGCCCGGGATGTGATATGGATACAGGAGTGTTTGTTGGGGTCTTAAACAAGGGCAGGACCCAGCCTAGTTTAGTGCAGGGACTGAGATGTGCGCTCAGCAGTATGTGTTGGTGGATCTAACAAGGGCATGACCTAGACTGGTTCAGTGCATGAACCAAGATGTAGGTTCAGGAGTATTTGTCGGGGTCTTGAACAAGGGCAGGACCCTGGCGGGTTCAGGGCAGGCAGTGAGATGTGGGATCAGGAGTGTTTTCTGGGGGATTGAACAAGAGCAAGACAGACCTAATTTCAGGGGCAGGGAGCGAGTTGTGGGCCAACGGTTGTTTGCTGGAGGCTTGAACAAAGGCAGGACTCAGCCTGCTTCAGTGCGGGGACTGAGATGTGGGCTCAGGTGTATGTGTTGGGGGAATAACAAGGGCAAGACACAGACTGGATCATGTGCAGGGCAGGAGATTTGGGCGCAGCAGTGTTTGCCGGGGTCATGAACAAGTGTAGGACCGAGCCTAGTTCAGTGCAGTGACCAAGAGTTTGGCTCAGGAGCGTTTGTCGGGGCTTGAAC
>NW_011381203.1:0-815 GCF_000754665.1 Bison bison bison
ATTTTCCAGGCAAGAATACTGGAGTAGGTTGCCATTTCCTTCTCCAGGAGATCTTCCCCACCCAGGGATTGAACCCAGATCTCCCGCATTGTAGACAGACGCTTTACCGTCTGAGCCACAAGTGGGCAAGAGCTAAGTGGGCAAGGCTCAATTTGTGCATTCCATAAAGGGTTGCAACAGGCCAGAGAGATGGCAGGGGTATAGCTCTGTCACAGGCTAAAATGAAAAGTAATAGCAAGGGAAAGGCTGAGCATTCCACCATCCTTATTCTGCCTCCTCCTCCTATGAAAGGTGATTTTGACCAATGCTGCTGATTGTCAGTAAAGAAATCTGTTCTTTGCTCCTATCTCTGTCAGACTTACCCCAGAGATAGAGTGCAGAGGCTGAAAAGGAAAAGAGAAAGTTAAAGTTTGTTTGTTTGTTTACCTTATTGACTTGACTAATGTAGAAAGCAGAGATGTGCATAGCTAGCTACCTTCCAGGTTGTGCTGTTACCAACTCAAAATCTGTCACAAAGTGACCCGGAGGAAAAGACAAGACAGATGATCTGAGAGAGTGCCTCAGATCCCTCCTATTAGCAGGCACTGATTACTAAGAACATTTTCATGAGCAGTGCAAGATTTTTGTCTTTTGCACATGACCTTTAAAACTACCTGATAAGCTATTTGCACTGCCAAGCCTAGAAGTTTCAATAGACAGAGAGAAGATGAACATTAACCTTAATGGCTAAATTACTGAGTGTCACTCAAAAGGCCTTTCCCCTTGAAAGAAGGCTGTGCAGCAGCCACTTCCTTTAAAAACTTAACAAAAGGTCT
>NW_011381204.1:0-708 GCF_000754665.1 Bison bison bison
ATTACAGGCAGATTCTTTACCAACTGAGCCACCAGGGAAGTCCAAAGAACAAAGGCCTTCAGCATCTTACTGCTTTCAGATACACACAATAACAACCATCCTATTTGAATACGATATTTAAAAATGAAAAGACCAATCCACATTAAAGTTTGCCTTGCCTACCTGTTTAGCTTTGATAGTTCAATCTTCTATTTGACAACAAGGAAAAATTACATAATATGATCCCCTGTGAGAAAAGACTGGTTGTTTTTCCAGGAAGTTGTCAATTCAACTATTGTCCTATTCAAAGATCAGGAAAAAATCAGAAAGACAATGAAAACAACCCAAAACGTTACAATAGGAAATGCACTGCAACTTTTATAATCACTGATAGTAAAGCTGAAATGAACTTATTTAAAATAAATCGAGATACCAGTCTTCAAAGAATCATCCTGAACTGAAGAGCTTTTTCTGAGATTTAACAAAAAAGTAACATAACCTTTCTAGTTCGGTATATCTTGATTTATATTGCTACCTCCTAAACATACTCAACTGTTCAGGAAAACCCAGCAAAGTTACATGTTTACAGCCAGAAACATGCTTTTTAAAGTCATTAACCAATTTGCAATCATTTGAGAACCTCTCTGCCCTGAGATATTTCAAGAAAGACAAGTTTGTTAATCATTTGGTCATGCTGCAATTCAATATCAGCAGCGGAATCAAGCCTTA
>NW_011381205.1:0-605 GCF_000754665.1 Bison bison bison
CTCTCCTGGGGCTTCTACTTCCACCTAAAGAAGTGGGTCTGCAGGGCCTACGCTGCTTCTTCTGCGAATGGGCTGAGAAGCATCAGGGTGCCAAGCCTCTCTTGAAGATGCAAAACCATGGTGTCAGACACACCCTTTCTAGGACAGGCAGAAACCGTCCCCCATGAGTGGGCTGAAACCCTGGACGACATGGAAGCCGCCATGGTCTGGGAGGAGAACCTGAACCAAGCGGTTTGAGCTCTCTCTTCTGCCTTTTCTAAGCTCAGCTAATTTTATTTGGCTTTAGCCTTTTTTAATTTTAGTATCAAGTTTATGGTGACTTCATAGAATCAATTTGGGAATGGTTCATCAGCTTCAGATTCTGGAATAATATTAGAATTATCCTATTAATCTGTCCAATCCTGGACTTTTGATTGTTGGAAATTTTGTTATTATTATTATTATTGCAAATTCAATTTCACATCTAGTGATTGATCTGTTCAAATTCTCTGTTTCTCTTAATTCATTCTTGGTAGGTTGTATGTTTCTAGAAATTTGCCCACGTCTTTGAGATTGTCCAAATTTTAGCATACAACTGTAGTATCTCTTTATATACATATAATGAT
>NW_011381206.1:0-540 GCF_000754665.1 Bison bison bison
ACTTTTTCTAGCATTTGTTTATCAATGGAGACACCATTGCTTAGGGCTGGATGATTCTGCTCTATGCAAATCTTTCTAGAGTGTTTCTGCCCACTAAATACCAGTAACGTCCCCCAAGTCATTGGAACAAACCAAACTGTCCCCAGATATGTTCAAACATGGAAAACAAACTATTATGCCTCCTGGTTGAGAACTTAGATAGCACACTTCTTAAGGACTGATTAATTTTGGTGTTCTCAGTCTAATACTGTGATGAACACAAAACTCAATAAACACCCTCAACAGAAACGAGTAGAGAATGAATAAAACAATATGACTTTATACATATGCTTGAAATGCCTCCATATATATTTATAACTTTTGTTTGTATATGGTTCTACTAAATGTCTAGGATTCCTCATTAAATTGCAGGTAGTTCCGAGGGGAAATACTCTCAGCTGTTACTAACTAACGTCAAGGTGGGTGGATGCCAGCTGTGACAAAAGCCCTGCAGGAGTAGTTCACGGGACAGGAAACATGGAGAGACAGTAGTGTTCAATA
>NW_011381207.1:0-771 GCF_000754665.1 Bison bison bison
TTAATTAGGTCCCATTTGTTTATTTTTGCTTTTATTTCCATTACTCTGGGAGGTAGGTCATAGAGGATCCTGCTGTGATTTATGTCAGGGAGTGTTTTGCCAATGTTTTCCTCTAGGAGTTTTATAGAACATCCGGTAAGATCTATGAAAAAGATGTTCTTCAAGTATCTGAGCCTCCTCATTGTCTTCACATGATAATAAGCACAGCCCGCTCCCAGCTTTATCTGTATTGCCCGCAAGAAAGATGGGCCAGCCACTTCTAAGAGATTGCTGACCTCTGGCCTCTGGAATAAAGCCCAAACTCCTGAACCTGGCATTTTCAGGCATCTCTGATTGTTTCCAACCTACCCTTCTACCCTGATCTTTGCCCTGGTCCCCCATGAAACCTCTCGAATCGTTCTTTTGCCAGACCATGATCTCCCAGCTCCACACCTCAGCTCCACTCTACTCTCCACTTACAGTGTCCTTTCCTCCCTTCTGCTCCTTTCTGGATTCACTCCCACTCACCGGCCTGACTCTAATTCTGTCTCCTCTCTAAGGCTCTGAAATCCCATTTTGCCTTCCGTTTTGTTGCCATGACTCAATTGGATTTCAGTATTTGCTGCTTATTATTATTATTTCCTTTTTTTATGTGTTTATGTCCTCTCTTCTGATCTAGAAATGAATTATTTAAAGAAAATATTGTGCCTATTTTTCTTCTGAACCCCTATGGTTTTTAATACATAGTCAGGGACATGAATACTGAAGATAGAGGTATAGCAAATTGAACTT
>NW_011381208.1:0-636 GCF_000754665.1 Bison bison bison
AATATTTTGGGTCCATACTTTTTTTTTTAAAGATTCTTAATTATCCATGGCCTTAATTATTAGTAATAATTGAATTTAACCTAGCAAATACATATTTGAAAAAAAATTCCTGAAAATATAATAGTAAAACAAATTATAAAATGTTCATGTAATCAACCTAATTCATATTTTCTCTTTAACCACAATATATCAGCTTAAAATAATCTCACATGCTATTTTTAATAATACCATCTGGTTGTTCTAAATTACCACTGCTCTCTCATTCTCATATGATACTGACTGAAAATAGGAAATCATCTGATATTAGAGAATTTTTTCTTTTTAAATTTGTGATGAGATAAAAAGAGAGGGAATCAGGACAATAATGAGATGTGTACTACAGGAATATTAAAGAGCTGAGTGAGAAATATGTACAGAATATTTTAAATATAAATTTAAGTAAGTTTGCAACTATCATATTTTAACTTAAAATTTCTTCCATGATTTAACTAAATGGAATAGAAATCTCTTGAGTCTCACTGCATTTACAAGCCATTTCTTATGCAGTATCATAAGAAAAACCAGGTTGTTCTCAGTTCTATCCATGATTAAAATCAAAATTTTTCTGACTTGTTTTGTCATTCTCTAGCTTTATTC
>NW_011381209.1:0-843 GCF_000754665.1 Bison bison bison
GAAGGAAATGGCAACCCACTCCAGTGTTCCTGCCTGGAGAATCCCAAGGATGGGGGAGCCTGGTGGGCTGCCGTCTTTGGGGTCGCACAGAGTTGGACATGACTGAAGCGACTTAGCAGCAGCAGCAGCAAGCCTTGAACTCAGTTACCTAATTCATATGCTTTTACTAGTATATGAATCTGTTTATTTAGTGTTCCATTTTATATTTCATTCATCCATTCATTAACTACATTTATTGGGACTACTCTACAATATAGTCATTTTCTTAAGTAGACATTAATACCCATAGTTCATATATGGTATTTTACATGAATCATTTCAAAAATGACATGCAATCAATTGAGATATGCCTTGATTAAATCTGAGTGTTTGGGGTTCCTTTCTCCTAAATATGTGATCTAATACAAAATCTTAAATGACTTATAACAACTTAAAACCACAAAATACTGAGCAGAGTTGTTTAATGAAAACCAAACAGTTCAGTTCTAATTAGGCCAAGCAGGACAATTCTAGTTTGGCTGGGGAAAAAAAAGTTGCTGGGACAACTTCAAAAACAAGATATTCTCAGAGCATACTAGAAAAATTGAGAAGATACATGTTAATCAAAGTTGATTCAATCACCCCTAATTCAGAATAACTGTTTTTTATTGGTTGTTTTCTTTTCATGATGAAGTCAAGACTACCCTTGTATAATAGTGAAGTATTTGAGACCAAATATTTAGGAAGATTCATTTTATGCAGCCAACAGACCAGAGAGGATTTTTTAGAAAACTAGAAATAAATGTAAGAGCTGGGGGAAAATTAATCAAAATCTGATATCTAGGTCATTAATGGGACAGATAG
>NW_011381210.1:0-599 GCF_000754665.1 Bison bison bison
TGATTGAAAAAAAAAAAAAATCAGATCTTCTCCCCTAACTGCTGGGGCCCAGGGGTCTTCAGGGCACGTGCTGGGAATGAGAGGAGCAGAGTGGAGCGTGTGCCGGACGTGGGTCTGAGGGCACCGTGTGTGTGTGTGTGTGTGTACACGTTGCCATGTGTGGCATGTGTGGGAACTGACGCGTGAGCGTGCACGTCGTCCTGACAGGCGGCATTTCCTGTGATTGTGTGCTGTGATCTGCGCGGTAGAGTTACGAGAGCAGCGTGTGCTAACCACATTCCTGAAGGCTAAGCTTTCTGAGCCGCTGAGGAGGCGGCGGCAGAGGGAAGCTGGGAGCCGGCGAAATATCTGTCCATGGAGCACGCCCTCTGCCTTCCTAGCACTTCTGGTCAGACGAGGGTCCCGGGGTGGGTAGGCGGCCCGGGGAAGAGGCAGAGAGGGCACCCAGGGCCCAGAGCTGCCCCTGCATCAGCAAATACCACTCTGTGCTCGGCCACCTATAAAGTACCCTGACATCGTCCTAGATCTGGTGCCTGTGTGTCTGTATACACAGTATGTATGTTGAAAGCCGGAGATAAACACTTTTTTAAAAAGTGAAA
>NW_011381211.1:0-626 GCF_000754665.1 Bison bison bison
ACACACACACACACACACATATCATCATCATCATCATCCTGTGAAACACTGTTTGTACAACACAGAAGTGGAGCAGCAGGCAGTGAAGCCCTGTTGCCCAAGGCAACCCCTGAGGCAACTTCTTAGAATCCTTGAGATTTGAAATCCACATGACCAGATTGTCTTTGAGCTCACTTTCAACCTCAAAATTATATATTCCACATAATTAACTTCTCTAATTGGAGGAAGATAAGCCCAGGCAAAACAAACCAATGACAAAAAGGCCTATTTGCCTGTTGCATGTATGATGGTTACCCTTTATACACATACACAGATACATATACTGTATACTCGTTCCAATACATATCCCTAATTTCTTTTCAATATTTTCAAAGTAAAAATTTAGCACCAACATAAAAACTATTTTTGATAATATGTTTTAATAATGTGATGGGGAAATTTTTATAATATAAAATACACTATCTGAAATACATTCCTAAAATGGGAATGGACGTCCATGAATGGACGGATAGATTGACAGCTGCTCTTTTGCCCCTTTCTTGTTTTCCCATTTCTGTTCCCCTCTGACCTTGAAACAACCTAATTATAGGAATGAGATCTCTAGGCAATTTAACCTAATTCCTGTG
>NW_011381212.1:0-712 GCF_000754665.1 Bison bison bison
ATTACTCTAGGAGGTTGTTCAGAAAGGATCTTACTGCGATTTATGTCAGTGTTCTGCCTGTGTTTTCTTGAGGTTTTCATATTTTCTAATGCAAGTATTTAGGTTATAAATTTCGCTCAAAGCATTGTTTTTTCTGTATGTCACAAGATTTGATATGCACCATTTTCATTTACGTCTGGATATTTTGAAGCTGTCATTTGAATTCCTCTTTTGCCTGTGAGTTACTTAGCCATTTTAAAAGATTTGTAAATGTCTTGGGATTATTTACATTTTTCAAGGTCAAGGATTGTGGTCTTTATAGTTATTATAAAATATTGGCTATATTTCCTGTACTGTACAGTATATCCTTGTTGCTTATTTTTTATTTTTTTGACTGTGGTGGGTCTTTGTTGCTGCCTGTGGGCTTTGTCTACTCTTTGCTGTGCACGGCTTCTCACTGTAGTGGTCTCTCTCGCCACGGAGCAGGGGCTCTAGGGCACTCGGGCTTCAGTAGTTGCAGCACGTGGGCTCAGTAGTTGTGGCTTACAAGCCCTAGAGTGCTGGCTCAGTAGGTGGTGGTGGCACATGAGCTTAGTTGCCCTGCAGCGCAGCACGTGGGATCCTCCTGGACCAGGGATCAAACCAGAGTCCCCTGCACTGCAAGGCAGACTCCCAACCACTGAATCACCAGGGAAGCCCTGTTTATTTCTATATATAGTATTTGATGCCTCTT
>NW_011381213.1:0-708 GCF_000754665.1 Bison bison bison
CATTGTATTGTTTTCCTCTATTTGTTTGCACTGATCACTTAGGAAGGCTTTCTTATCTCTCCTTGCTATGCTTTGGAACTCTGCATTCAGTTGGGTATAATTTTCCTTTTCTCCTTTGCTTTTTGCTTTAGGCCTCCTCAGACAGCCATTTTGTATTTTTGCATTTCTTTTCCTTGGGCATGGTCTTGAGCCCTGCCTCCTGTACAATGTTATCAACCTCCTTCCATAGTTCTTCAGGCACTCTATCAGATCTAATCCTTTGAATCTATTTATCACTTCCACTGTATAATCCTAAGAGAGTTCATTTACCAGAATGCTGATAAGTTGCTTCAGTCGTGTTCGACTTTGTGTGACCCCAGAGATGGTAGCCCACCAGGTTCCCCCGTCCCTGGGATTCTCCAGGCAAGAACACTGGAGTGGGTTGCCATTTCCTTCTCCAATGCATGAAAGTGAAAAGTGAAAGTGAAGTCGCTCAGTCGTGTCCGACTCTTCACGACCCCATGGACTGCAGCCTACCAGGCTCCTCCATCCATGGGATTTTCCAGACAAGAGTACTGGAGTGGGGTGCCATCACCTTCCCCGAATGGTCTAGTGGTTTTCTCTACTTTCTTCAATTTAAGTCTGAATTTGCCAATAAGGAGTTCATGGTCTGTGCCACAGTCAGCTCCTTGTCTTGTTTTTGCTGACCGTATACAGCTTCTCCTTCTT
>NW_011381214.1:0-540 GCF_000754665.1 Bison bison bison
TATTTCTTTTAAAAACTAATGAGGCTGAATTATTTTGAGGAAAATGTTAACTCTTGGTTCTTTCAATAAAATGGATCTTAGGTGTAAAGACCAAAATATCTGCTGTGAATACACTGGGAAGAAAGAAAGAAGTGAAAAGACTCCTCTCCTGTTTTACCTCCAGTAAACAGATGTTTTGAATAAATTGTCTCACCATCATAAGACGAGTATGAACTCGTCTGTTTGGGAGTCTTTCCATATATTCCACTTATTTAGATATTTTCTTGAGATTTTTGATAGAATTTAAGGAAAGCAGAAATATGCATTTGAGGTTAATAAAAGGGGCTGTTTCCTTACAGACACTGCCCAAGTGTTTTACACCATTTGCTAACATCTATTCTTTTCATCATTTTGTGTTGCCACTACCATAAGAAGGGCGTTTCCAGAGTGAAGCTTTCAGAAGACAGAGTGGAGTCATAATTTTCAATTCATGTGATTAGAAGTTGCAGACTTTCTATACTAAGTAATCCTCAGTTTTCTTAACATTGAAAGTTTTGATCT
>NW_011381215.1:0-561 GCF_000754665.1 Bison bison bison
GGGGCCTACACCTTGGAGGGCAGTCTCTTCTCCAGTATGGTCCTTTGTAGACCAGACATGAAGCCAGGAGCAGCTTAGATGCCTGAGGGCAATTCTGCTCGAGATGCCCCTCCTTTTCACACTA
Source organism: Bison bison bison (assembly GCF_000754665.1). NCBI lineage: Eukaryota > Metazoa > Chordata > Mammalia > Artiodactyla > Bovidae > Bison > Bison bison. The sequence goes on from NW_011381215.1 coordinate 125, forward strand.
ATAACGAGTCCATTCATTTTCATCTGGGTCCCTCTGGACATTTTTCTCAGGCTGTTTCAGAGTGGATCTAACAGCCTTTGTTGGGGCTTCAGTTTTTTTCCTAGTTCTTTTTCTCCTCCTATTTTCCTCCTCATATTCTCTACCATGATATACCATCTGAGCCAGGTACAACAGTTTTTCTAAAGACATATTTGGCCCAAATACCTGTTTTTGTAACTTATGGTGGCTATCTGGAGCTGAGTGAGTGAGAAATCTACCTTATAAGGTCATTTCTACCTTTGTAATTTTGAGATCAATGTCAGTAAACTTGCGGAGTGCCTCCCATAGTCTATTTAAGAATTTACCAGGAGTTTCCTTCTCTCCCTGTTCTATGTCAGCCAACTTAGCATAGTCTTAGGTCTCAGCGTGTGCTTGCTTGAGTCCAAGAATACATCCAG
>NW_011381216.1:0-732 GCF_000754665.1 Bison bison bison
TTGTGTGTGTGTGTGTGTGTGTGTGTGTCTGTGCGTGTGTGCCCGCGTGTGTGCTCAGTCATGTCCAACTCTTCGTGACTCCACAGACAGTAGCCCGCCAGGCTCGTCTGTCCATGGATTCTCCAGGTAAGAATACTGAGGTGGGCTTCCATGTCCTTCTCCAGGGGGATCTTCCCCACCCAGGGATTGAACTCGAGTCTCTGCACCTCCTGTGTGGCAGGCAGATTCTTTACCCCTGAGCCGCCTGGGGAGCCCGAGTGCAGCCTACCATCACTCCGTTTCTCTCATTCGAAAACGGCGCCAGATACCTGCTTACTCTTCTCGGTTTTCCCTGTGTATATGGACTATCAGGGCTTCCCAGGGGGCACTAGTGGTGAAGAGCCCACCTGCCAGTGCAGGAGACGTAAGAGACTTGGGTTCAATCCCCGGGTGGGGAAAATCCCCTGGAGGAGGGCATGGCCACCCCCTCCAGTATTCCTGCCTGGAGAATCCCGTGCTCAGAGGGGCGTGGCAGGCTACGGGCTGTGCGGTCTCAAAGAGTCGGACACAGCTGCAGTGACTGAGCACGCACACTACTTAACTATCGTTTCTGTTTTCCATTTCTGGCCTCACTGTGACACATTTCAGAAATTTTAATCAGCGCTTTAAGAAGGTAGCAGATCGGGAAGTCCCAGCCCTCATCTCGCACAGAAACACTGATAAACTGGGATTATTTGGGCCTAATGACCTTTA
>NW_011381217.1:0-518 GCF_000754665.1 Bison bison bison
AAGATGATGCTGTTAAAGTGTTGCAGTCAATATGTCAGCAAATTTGGAAAACTCAGCAGTGGCCACAGGTCTTGGAAAGGTCAGTTTTCATTCCAATCCCAAAGAAGGTCAATGCCAAGGGATGTTCTGTACAGCTGTGCTTATTTCGCTTGCTGGTGGGTTTGTGCTTGGGGTCATTCGGGCTGGCCTTCAGCGGTGTGTGGGCTGAGGGCTTCCGGATGGATAGGCTGGGTTTTGAAGAGACGGAGGGACCGGAGATTGGGTTGCTAATGTCCACTGGATCATGGAGAGGGTGGGATGATTTGGGAGAATGGCATTGAAACATGTATAATATTGTATATGAAACAAATTGCCAGTCCAAGTTCGATGCATGATACTAGTTGCTTGGGGCTGGTGCACTGGGATGACCCAGAGGGATGAAACGGGGAGGGAGGAGGGAGGGAGGTTCGGGATGTGGAACACATGTACACCCGTGGCAGATTCATGTTGATGTATGGCAAAACCAATACAATATTGTA
>NW_011381218.1:0-643 GCF_000754665.1 Bison bison bison
GTATTTTTGTAATTTTCAGTTTCTGTCTCTGACTCCATCAGCCCACCCTTGTGAATAACCTCATAGGATTGCCTGCCGTCCACGCTGAGACCTGAGTGTCACCAGGCCATCTAGGAACTGGATTCTCCCCGTGCCTGTTTCTTGAGTCCTGTTCGCTTAAGAGATGGCAGTGTCTCATGAGCATGGCCCATTTATCCAGAGTCAGGGCTTCCATGTAAAATTGGGTTCAGTTCCTGATAGACTTGAGCTGCCCTGAATGTTGCTGATGAGACATAGTCCTCTCGTGCCCAGGTGCAGACCCCAAAGGAGCAGGACTGGGAGCGCACGCAGCAAGCCAGCATGCTGGCCGACGTGGCCCAGGCGTTTGAGAGTGACGAGGGCATGTCTGATGATGAGGGCGACAGGGTCGCCCTCTTCAGCTCGACCACTCAGCTGTCGCCCGGCAGGCGGGCTGATGCCAAGACTCTGACCGTGATGATGCAGGAGCAGCTGGACGCCATCAACGAAGAGATCCGGTGGGTGATCCTGAACTCAGCTCCCCAGAAACTTGGTTTCTCTGAGGAGCTGTCTTCTCCTAGGGACGTCTGAGTGTTCCATAGTAAGAAACCTGACCTCAGGTCTGCTTCAAGAATTTTCAGTTTTG
>NW_011381219.1:0-648 GCF_000754665.1 Bison bison bison
CTCTTATGTCTCCTTCATTGGCAGGCAGATTCTTTACCACTAGTGCCACCTGGGTGGATGACTTTTTTCATTTTTTATTATGGAAAATTTCAAACACATAAATGTGAAGACAGTAAATCACAATATCACAAAAATTATGATAGTGTGATTTATATTAAGAAATATAAATTTGATCTCTTTGTTTCTGGCACCAAGGTCCTAAAAACCTTGGAATTTCCTAAATAATAAAAGCTAGAATGGCATCTTGATATTCATAACAATCCCCTTTCAACCGCATCTCAGTTTATGTTAATGAGATGACTTTCTGAAAGCACCTTAGAGTGGAGGCTACTTGCCAAGGAAACCAACTTGTGATTATAGAGTTGGGACTTTTAGTCCCACCCCACCTCCCTGGCCTCTGGGGAGGGGGTGTGGGGCTGGGTTTGAGCTCAGTTCACCAATGGCCAATGATTTAGTCAATCATGCCTGTGTAGTGAAGCCTCCATTAAAACCCCAAAAGGACATGATTGTAGAGGTTCTGGGTTGGTGAACATGGGGAGGTGCTGTTAGGGGCCGATGGTGCTGAGAGGGCACGGAAGCTCTGCACTCCTTCCCACATACGTTGCTCTAAGCATCCCTTGTGTGTGTGTGTGTGTGTGTGTGTGTGTT
>NW_011381220.1:0-604 GCF_000754665.1 Bison bison bison
TGATGGTAGTATGAATGTCAGGGGCAGAAATAGCCTAAGGCAAAGTGATGGCATTCCTTCGGGAATGCACACCTTCTGGAGGCTACACAGTCAAATGGAGAATGGGGGTGCGGTCTGCTTAGGGGAGGCGACTGATGTCTAGGCTGCCTTAGGCCTTCTGAAGGAGGGAAATTACCTTTACTAAGGCTGCTATGTGCCATGTCTTGTGCTGGGTAGTACATTATGTTATGTAGTCCAGTCAGGTGTAAGTAGCATCATTTATGTTACATTTGAGCAAACTGAGGCTCAAAGAGTTTTAGGTAACTCATCCAATTAAGAGGCAGAATAGGAGCCTTCTGGTTCTCTCACCCAGCACAAGTGGTTCACTCACTTGAATGGACATGGTGCGGCACTCACTATGTCTCCGAAAGACAAGTGAATGGGCATTTTAAAAGGTTTGGTTAAATTCTTCTGTTTATTTTTCTACAACTGGGCTCCTCTAATTGACTTCTTTAGCTGGTTATTTAAGGAAATATTAAGCAGGTTTATTGAGGAAATATCAGGAAAACATTCATAGCTGGGCACGAGACACTTTGAACTCAATTCTTCACTGCTGATCACTCTT
>NW_011381221.1:0-617 GCF_000754665.1 Bison bison bison
ATCGAGTCAGTGATGCCATCCAGCCATCTCACCCTCTGTCATCCCCTTCTCCTCCTGCCCCCAATCCCTTCCAGCATCAGGGTCTTTTCCAATGAGTCAATTCTTCTCATGAGGTGGCCAAAGTATAAATTGTGTTATATTTTAGATTCTACACGTAAGTGCTACATATGGTATTTGTCTTTCTCTGTCTGACAGACTTCACTTACTATAATGATCTCTAGGTCCATCCAAGTAGATGCAGATGGCATTATGCCATTGTATTTTATGGCTGAGTAATAGCCCAGTGCTGTACAGGAGACAGGGATCAAGACCATCCCCATGGAAAAGAAATGCAAAACAGCAAAATGGCTGTTTGAGGAGGCCTTACAAATAGCTGTGAAAAGAAGAGGAGCAAAAAGCAAAGGAGAAAAGGAAAGATATAAGTATCTGACTGCAGAGTTCCAAAGAATAGCAAGGAAAGATAAGAAAGCCTTCCTCAGCAATTAATGCAAGGAAATAGAGGAAAACAATAGAATGGGAAAGACTAGAGATCTCTTCAAGAAAATTAGAGATACCAAGGGAACATTTCATGCAAAGATGGGCTTGATAAAGGCAGAAATTGATGGACCTAACAGAAG
>NW_011381222.1:0-585 GCF_000754665.1 Bison bison bison
AAAATCACTGCAGATGGTGATTGCAGCCATGAAATTAAAAGACACTTACTCCATGGAAGGAAAGTTGTGACCAACCTAGACAGCATATTAAAAAGCAGAGACATCACCTTGCTGACAAAGGTCCTAGGTCATATGGTTGTGCCAGTAGTTGTACAAATGGAGGAGTTGGACTATAAAGAAGGCTGAGTGCCAAAGAACTGATGCTTTTGAGCCGTGGTGTTGGAATAGACACTTGAGAGTCCGTTTGACTGCAAGGGGATCAAGCCAGTCACTCTTAAAGGAAATCAATGTCAAATACTCATTGGAATGACTGAAGTTGAAGTGCCAATATTTTACCCACCTGTTTTGAAGATCAGACTCATTGGAAAAGTCCCTGATGCTGGTAAAGATTGAAGACAAAAGGAGAAGAGGGCAGCAAAGGATGAGGTAGTTAGAGGTAGTTAGTTAGCATCACTGACTCAATGGACATGAATTTGAGCAAAGTCCAGGAAACAGTGAAGGACAGGGAAGTCGGGCATACTGCAGTCCATGGGGTTGTGAAGAACTGGACATGACTTACTGACTGAACAACAACAGCAGTGTCAC
>NW_011381223.1:0-607 GCF_000754665.1 Bison bison bison
GGCTAGCAGGCACTGTGCTGGGGCTTTTGTTTGCCCAGGTTTGCTGTGAGTTGGGGCTGCCCCACAGGGGATCTGAAGGAATTAGGCACTGCTCCTATTGTTGGGGGAGGGAGAGGAGCTGACAAGTCCTGCAGACTTTTTATCCTTCTCATCATCTATGGGGATGGGGAGGGCACTTTCAGGGTTTAGTAGGAGTTACAGTGACCTTCACCAGTGACTGTTTCTCTTTCCTCATCAGGTGTGCGAGGGGTGGATGTGGAGCAGAGTTCCTCCAGCCCTGAGTCTCCAGGAGGGAGCCAGCTACATCCCACAGAGTGTGAATTGGTATCTTCAGAACTCTGGGGGCCACATCATCCACCTGTTTTACATTCCTTCAGGGACAAAGCAGGATGGAAGATTAAATGCCACGACAGTTCCTAAAGAAGGCCGCAGCTCACTGCACATTTCCTCTTCACAGAGACAGACTCAGGCACTTACTTCTGTGCTGTTCAGCACAGTGCTCCCCAGGCACCTGCAGCCTCTACACAAACACTCCGTGGGGCTCAGCCCCTCCTCCAGCCACAGTCACGCTGTGAGGCCACCACACAGCATCTGCAGTGCTTAATGT
>NW_011381224.1:0-556 GCF_000754665.1 Bison bison bison
GCTAAGTCGCTTTGCTGCTGCTGCTGCTGCTAAGGCGCTTCAGTCGTGTCCGACTCTGTGCGACCCCATAGACGGCAGCCCACCAGGCTCCCTCGTCCCTGGGATTCTCCAGGTAAGAATCCTGGAGTGGGTTGCCGTTTCCTTCTCCAGGGGATCTTCCTGACCCAGAGATCAAACCCATGTCTCTCATGTCCTTTGCATTGGCAGGCGGGTTCTTTACCACTAGCGCCACCTGGGAACACCTTACAGCCTGGCAGCTGTCAAAATCAGGTCAGTTCATTCAGGCAAGAGATGAGGGTGAAAGATCTGGGAGGCATCAGCTATCTAAGCAATAGCTGACGGCAGGAAAAAAAAAAAAAAAGGTGGATCTTCTTACCAAAGGAAAAGGGTGGCTGTGAGAAGGCTGAGAACAGGAACCAGGAAACACCCGCATTTCAGAGCCTGGGGACTAAGAAGAGCAGACCCAAGAGGCAGAGAGGCAAGAGAAGAACCTGGAGCAGGCGACGGGCAACCCAGTTTAGAGGGTTTCAGGGGTGGTCTGCTCCAGGTTCTTCTC
>NW_011381225.1:0-779 GCF_000754665.1 Bison bison bison
TGACTTAAGCGACTGAGCCTAGAACTGTTCTATATTAAGAGGCTAAAGAAGCATAAACAAATGCAGCATATGAACTTTTGATCTAGATTTGAAACTTTCAACTAAAAATAATTGTTTCATGACATTTGAGAAAACTTGAATAGGTATCAGATATTGGGTGATATGAAATTATCATAAATTTTCCTTGATGTAAACATATTAAAGGTATTTGTAGGACCACATGCTTATTATTTGGAGATGAGTGGTAAGATAGTCAAGGCTGAAGCCATTTACTTTTAAAGGACTCAGGGAAAAATATACAGAACAAAGAATGCAAATGTATGAAAAAAATCAATTCCTGAATTTAGGTATAGACAGTATGAGTGTTCATAATAGCATTCTTTCAAGGTTTTGTCTTTATAACCAAAATTTACAGGGAAAATTCAAATAAAAATAGGCTTAGTTCCAACAGCAACATTTACACAGAAGAAGAAAATCCATGTGCTTTCAAAATTTACAGTATTATTCTGCCATGGCTTTCATAATCTATATGATAATTATAACATGCCTTTGTTGTTTATTCCCACCGCAGTCCTGTTTTCCAGGCTAATAACAGGCAAACACAAACTGACCTCAACCAATTTGAGATTTCTAATTATTCCATTCTTTCTGGTTGTTATCTATCACTTCCATTAATCAGATGTAGAACTCTACAGGTTACCTCCCCCACAATCTCACTACCAGTGGCATATTATAATACAATGGAAGCAAGCCTCAGGCCTAATTCTGCCCCTCATGCA
>NW_011381226.1:0-581 GCF_000754665.1 Bison bison bison
CATAGGAACCTGGAATGTTGGGTCCATTAATCAAGGTAAATTGGAAGTGGTCAAATAGGTGCTGGATGGCAAGAGTGAACATTGGCATTTTGGAATCAATGAACTAAAATGGATGGGAATGGGAGAATTTAATTCAGATGACCATTATATCAACTACTGTAGGAAAGAATCCATTAGAAGAAATGGAGTAGCGCTCAGTCAACAAGAGTCCAAAATGAAGTACTTGGATGCAATCTCAAAAATGAAAGAATGATCTCCATTCATTTCCAAAGCAAAGCATACAATATCACGATAATCCAAACCTAAGTCCCAACCACTAATGCCAAGGAAGCTGAAGTTGAATGGCTCTGTGAAGACCTACAAGACATTCTAGAATTAACACACACACACACACACACACACACACAGTCATTTTCATCATAGGGGACTGAATGCAAAAGTAGAAAGTCAAGAATACCTGGAGTAACAGTTTGACCTTGGATTATAAAATGAAGCAGAGCAAAGGCTAACAGAGTTTTGCCAAGAGAACACACTGGTCATAGAAAACAACCTCTTCCAACAACACAAGAGAAGACTCTACA
>NW_011381227.1:0-568 GCF_000754665.1 Bison bison bison
TGTCCGACTCTTTGTGACCGTATGGACTGTGGCATGCCAGGCTTTCCTGTCCATCACCAACTCCTGGAACTTATTCAAACTCATGTCCATCGAGTCAGTGATGCCATCTAACCATCTCATCTCTGTTATCCCCTTTTCCTCCCGCCTTCAATCTTTCCTAGCATCAGGGTCTTTCCCAGTTAGTTGGTTCTTCAAACCAGATGGTCAAAGTATTGGAGTTTCAGCTTCAGCATCAATCCTTCCAATGAATATTCAGGACTGATTTCCTTTAGGATTGATTTGTTGGATCTCTTTGCAGTCCAAGGAACTCTCAAGAGTCCTCTCCACCACAGTTCAAAAGCATCAATATTTTGGTGCTCAGCTTTCTTTTTAGTCTAATTCTCACATACATACATGACCGCTGGAAAAAGCATAGCTTTGACCAGACAGATCTTTGTCGGCTAAGAAATGTCTCTGCTTTCTAATATACTGCCGAGTTTGGTCATGTATTTTTCTTCCAAGGAGGAAGCATCTTTTAATTTCAAGGCTGCAGTCACCATCTGCAGAGATTTTGGATCCCAGAAAAATA
>NW_011381228.1:0-723 GCF_000754665.1 Bison bison bison
ACATCTCTCCTAAATCTACCAGTGCCCTACTAATAGAGGAAGAAAGGACTTTAGGTTCTTTGATCCCTTTTTTCATCTTAGGTACTGTATTCCTCTGACCTTTATTTTGTGCTTTGAACATTCAGGTGGATTTTTCTAGAGAGATCCCAGCCACGATTGAGATATTTGAAGTAGGGAGACTTGTTGCTGCTGCCACCAAGTCGCTTCAGTTGTGTCCGACTCTATGCGACCCCATAGACAGCAGCCCACAAGGCTACCGCATTCCTGGGATTCTCCAGGAAAGAACACTGGAGTGGGTTGCCATTTCCTTCTCCAATGCGTAAAAGTGAAAAAGTGAAAGTGAAGTCGTTCAGTCGTGTCCGATCTTGGCGATCCCATGGACTGCAGTGCACCAGGCTCCTCAGTCCATGGGATTCTCCAGGCAAGAGTACTCGAGTGGGGTGCCATTGCCTTCTCCGGGGAAGCTAAATAGTAAAGTGCACGTTCTTTTTTTTTTGTATAGCACAGTGTTGTGAGCGAGTCATCACTGGGCAAAGAGAGGGGGTTTTAAACTCACTGTAAGTCCTCTGTTGCCCACTTGACAGGCAAAACATCTCTCTCCCCGACTTAAATTTCGTAAGTGTTAGTAAAACTGTGAGATTTCATACTGAAAACTTACTCTGAGCATGTTAGTTTGTTGATGTTAGACTGCTGTTGACTTTTATTTTCTTCAGGAGACATGTG
>NW_011381229.1:0-576 GCF_000754665.1 Bison bison bison
GGCTGGAGACATCCTTCTGTCAAGGACTCCATCACAGGGAAGGCAGGAATAAAGGCAAAATACGGTCCCACAGCGTTGCCCCTTTCGAGTCCGGGGGAAAATTAGGGCAGAGGCTGGGAATAAAGACTGAGTTCAGATTTCTCCTCTCTCGATTGAGTCTCTTAAAATAAGATTTCCTGGGACTCTGCCTCTTTTGGCAGATGGAGGTATTCAGAGGGCATTTGCTGGCCTGAACAAAGGGACACAAGCAAGAAGCCAAGAAGGGCAAAGGGATTTGTGAAATTCCATTTGCAAAGTGTGGGCAAGGTCAATGATGGTGGTGGGGAGGGGAGTGGTAGATGGACCACTTAGAAGCTGCACTTGAGGCCAGTGGGGTAGGAGAGCTGGTCAAACTGTGGGTGGGGAGAATTCCCTGGCCATCCAGTGGTTAGGACACCATGCGTGTTGGGTTCATCTCTGGCCAGGAAATTAAGATCTTGCAAGCCATGGTGGGTAGGGCCAGAGACCAATACAAATCCCGACAGCTTGACTGGGGACGAGGGGAAGACTGAGTGGGTGGAGTGATAAAAGCTGGGG
>NW_011381230.1:0-652 GCF_000754665.1 Bison bison bison
AAACAAGGACGTCTGGGCTCAGCTGACTTGGAGAACTGCTTTCTCAGTGTGCCCCTTCTAAGTCATTCCTGGTCAAAACTGTGTCCCTATTGCTAGCCTACCACATCAACATTCTGAGTGAGGTCCCCTGTTCTTTCTACCTGTGTAGTTTTCTGTGTGCACCTGTCTACCTGTGCCTCCAAGCACTATCTCCCTTTAGCAGGAAAAGACCTGTGCCTCCAAGCACTATCTCCCTTTAGCAAGAAAAGGCCAAAGAGATGCCTGAGCCTCCAAGGGCCCCCAGAGTCTGTGAGAGACCTGGGTGTGATTCAATGTTGTGAAGAAGGTGCCCATAGATAGAGGGTCTCTTCTGAAACAAGGCATGAAGCCTGAGACCATAATGGTAAGGTGGCATTCCTACAGGTGGTCCCTTCTGTTTATTCCTACCCAGACCCATGGAGTCCCCAAACAGATGATGATCTGGGAAACCTGCCCTTTCTGGGCCCACAGCTCATGCCTCCCTTGGACAGAAAGCAGCTTTTCTATCTCAAAAACACCAAGAGGGCTTGATTCCACCCAGGCCTCATTGATTTGCTAAATCAAATACTCTCTTTCATTGGGTTCATTAAGCCCAGGTAGGACTCCCTGGAGTCAGGCATCCCTGCTTACCTAC
>NW_011381231.1:0-684 GCF_000754665.1 Bison bison bison
AAAGAAATGGCAACAGGAGTGAGGGAGCTTCCAGCTACCAACTCCCAAAACCTGCACTGTCTTCTGTCTTTTTAATATAGTTGACATAAAGGATGGTTTTGCAAAAGTGTCTGTGGTATTCTCCTTCGGATTAAACTCTGAATTGATCTTTGTAAGAAATTTCAAATTAAAGCCAGGTAACATCCTCCCAAACTCAAATTGCCATGTATCCTACACTTAACTAAAACATTCTGGGGCAAGTATGGTTTTAAGACAGGAAAGCTATAAAAACAGTGATTGTATTTATTTTCATCTCTGTGTCCTTCCTTGGAGTGAAAAGGGACAGGAACATTTTGGGTACATATTCGTTGAGTGGACAATGGAATACTCATTGGTTATTTTCTAGAAGAGCAACTAATAAATCCTATGACAAAGAAAAAGTGGAGCCAAAGTATGCAGAGGGTATGTTTTCAAAGTTCCAGAAGATCAATTTACTCAAACTTAGTTATCTAGCAACACTCACAGTGTATATCTTCCCCTGTGTTCTTAACAACTCCCAATTCCATATCATTTGCAAATTCAATTAGCCTGCTCTTTACTCCTGTCACAAAACCCATTTGACCTCTTCTGCCTTTCTGCTCCATTTCACCCTTCCATCCCCACAGACTTGCCTAGGAACAGAGGGCGAGATATTATAAGCCCTAC
>NW_011381232.1:0-612 GCF_000754665.1 Bison bison bison
GACTCTTAGCGACCCCATGGACTGCAGCCTACCAGGCTCCTCCATCTATGGGATTTTCCAGGCAAGAGTACTGGAGTGGGGTGCCATTGCCTACTCCAGTGTTCAGGACATATATGGGAAATCTCTGTTCCTTACCTTCACTTTTGCTGTGCACCTAATACTTCTGTTAAAAAAAAAAGGCTTTAAAAAATAGAAGTATACGATGAGAGGAATTACTATTCCCAGTTTGAAAACTTTATAGCTACATTAACAAGTCTGAGTGGCATTGGTGAGGGATAGACTTATAGTTCAATAGAAATGGATTGGGAACCAAGAATGAAGCCTACACAAATATATCTAACTGAGTGCAAAAGCAATGCAGGATAGCTTTTTAAACCAGTGACCAGGGAGCAATTAGACATCCATTGGAGTGCAACCAACCAACCTCCATCAAAACCTCATACTCTTATAAAACTTAACCAAAATGGATTTCAGATTTACATGTAAACCATTTAAATTATAAATCTTTAGAAGAAAACAGAAAAATTCTAGAACTTAGTTAGGCAAGGCACTTAAAGGTATAATCCATAAATGGAAAGGTAAATTAGAGCCTGACAAAACTAAAATCTTTTC
>NW_011381232.1:712-1091 GCF_000754665.1 Bison bison bison
TCCCCTCGAGAAGCAAATGGCAACCCACTCCAGTATTCTTGCCTTGGGATCCCAGGCAGAGGGATTCCCTCTGAACAGAGGAGCCTAGTGGACTACAGTCCATGTGGTCCCAAAAGAGTCAGACACAACTTAGTGACTAAACAACAGAGAGAGTCCTTCTTACCAGAGAAAGACAGATATTTCACTAAAGAGGCTATACAGATGATAACTAAGTACCCAAAAAGATGCTTAATATATAAGCCATTAGGGGAGTAAAATGAAAAGGTCAATTAAATCACTGTCACAATGGCTAAATATTGTAAATCAACTATGTGTGCATGCTAAGTTGCTAAAGTCCTGTCCAACTCTGTGATCCTAGGGACGAGACTGCCAGGCTCAT
>NW_011381232.1:4709-5249 GCF_000754665.1 Bison bison bison
GAGACCCGGGTTCGATCCCTGGGTTGGGAAGATCCCCTGGAGAAGGAAATGGCAGTCCACTCCAGGACTATTGCCTGGAAAATCCCATGGACAGAGGAGCCTGGTAGGCTGCAGCCCATGGGGTCACAAAGAGTCAGACACGACTGAGCGACTTCATTTCTTTCACTTTCTTTCTAAGTGCAACTTCATTTCTAGGCTCTCTATTCTGTACCACTAATCCACTTTCTTTCTAACTGCAACTTCATTTCTAGGCTCTCTATTCTGTACCACTAATCTATGTATCTGTTTTTGCTGCTGCCATTCTGTTTTGATTACTGTAGCTTCATAATATAGTTTGAAATCAAGGAGCTTTAAACCTCCACCTTCATTGTTTCTCAATATTGTTTTGGTGGTTTGAGGTCTTATGTGTTTTCATATGAGTTTTAGAATTATTTGTTCTAGTTTTGTGAAAAATGCCAAGTATTTTGATAGGGATTACACTGAACCTGTAGATTGCCTTGGGTAGTATGATCATTTTAACAATATTAATTCTTCTAATCC
>NW_011381232.1:5349-5909 GCF_000754665.1 Bison bison bison
TTCATCAGTGTCTTATACTTTTCCAATAAGAGGTCTTTTACCTCCTTAGATTTATTTGCAAGTATTTTATTTTTGTGATGCTAGTGTAAATGCAACTGTTGTCTTAGTTTCTCTTTCTGATGATTTCTTGTTAGTGTATAGAAAGTCAACATATTTCTGTATGTTAATTTTTTATCCTACAATTTTACTGAATTCAATAATGGGTTCTGGGAGTTTATGATGGGTACATCTTTATGATTCTATATCTATAGTATTATGTCCATTGGAAAAAGTGACAATTTGACTTTTTTCTGTCCCATTTGGATTTTATTTTCCTTGTCTGATTGTTATAGGTAGGACTTCCAATACTATGTTAAATAAAAGTATAAGAATGGGCATCACTGCCTTGTTACAAATCCTAGAGCAGATGCTTTTGGGTTTTCCCAGTTGAGTATAATGTGAGGTTTGAGCTTATTATATTTCTTCTTCATTATCTTCAAGGTATATTCCTTCCCTCAAAACTCACTTTGCTGAAAGTTTTTTTTTTTTTTTTTAATACATGGATGTTGAATTTGGTTCAA
>NW_011381233.1:0-539 GCF_000754665.1 Bison bison bison
TCCACCTGATGAAAGCTTCAGCCCATTGGAGTGACTCTGCCAAGTACTTCTGTGCTCTGTGTGACACAGTGCCTGAGTCTGCAGGGGGAGCTGAACAAAAACCTTCTCAGACATTGTAGCTTAAAATACTCAGGGTCTCAGCCTGACCTGGTTTTAGAGAGGTCTCTGATCTGATGAAAGTGAGCAGAAGGAGAAGCAGAGTCCTGGGGAGTGCTTGGTCCCTGAGGAAAAACAAGATTTTCAATGTGTCCCTTGTTTTACAGCTATGCAAGAGCAGACCTGGAATAGACTTGTATGGACAGTCTCTTTTTTCATGGTGACATAGCATTCTGAAGGATCAGGATTCTAATTTAATGTGTTGTGGTTGTTGTTTAGTCACTAAGTCATGTCCAACTTTTTACAACTCCATGGATGGCAGTCCCCCAGGCTCCTTTGTCCATGAGATTTCCCAGGCAAGAATCCTGGAGTGGGATGCCATTTCCTTCTCCAGGAGATTTTCCCGATCCAGGTATCAAACCCATGTCTCCTGCTTGGCAGGT
>NW_011381234.1:0-758 GCF_000754665.1 Bison bison bison
GGAAATGGTGACCCACTCCAGTGTTCTTGCCTGGAGAATCCCAGGGACGGGGGAGCCTGGTGGGCTGCCATCTACGGGGTCTCACAGAGTTGGACACGACTGAAGCGACTTAGCAGTAGCAGCTGATAACCACTATTCTGCTTTCTGTCTCTTATCACACTTTGTTTATAGGCATTTATTGTGGTCTTACTCTGTATCTGGCACTCGGGTGGGCACTTTGATATCCAGTATGCCTGTGAATTTTTGCAACAGCCCTGTGAAATGGTGCTAGTATTATTCTTATTTTACAGATGAGGACACAGAGGCTCAAAACAGTTAAGTAACTCGCCCAAGATCACATGCTAGGAAGCAGTAAGGACCATTTGATGTAACCATGACCTTTCACCTTGGTGCCCTTACTCAGGCTCTGTTTTCTGCCTGTGATGTTCTTTCCACCCACTGGTTGAAGGTGTCTGTGTCCATTACACAACAATCTTTGGTACTGCCTTCTGTGAAGCTTCTTGTCCTGCAGTGCTTATTCCCTGGCCTTGAGTCAGTGAATTTATATAGATATCAGCCGTAAATCAGTGTGCTTCTAAGGAATAGTGCGGACAGGGATTAAATGGATTGCAAAATTTCAGAGGGGTATATAGACAATCCACAGTCGCAATTGAAGTAAGACTAGGATTAGGAATTTAATGAATTGCAAATCACTTTCAGTGCCAGTTTTTACTACACCATACAGAAACTTGAACTATTCTGTCAGAATGGTAAAGGAT
>NW_011381235.1:0-724 GCF_000754665.1 Bison bison bison
TCCAGAACCTTCCTCCCACCTCACTCCCCAGACTATTGTTCTTTGTTGTTCCAGAGCACTGGCTTTGGGTGCCCTGCATCATGCACTGAACTTGCACCAGTTATCTGTTTACGTATGGTCATGTACATGTTTCAATGCTCTCAAATCATCCCACCATTGCCCTCTCCACAGAGTCCAAAAGTCTGTTCTTTCCATCTCTGCCTCTTTTTCTGCCCTGCATGTAGGATCATTGTGACGATCTCTCCAAATTGCGTACATGTGCATTCCTACACAGTATTTGTATTTCTCTTTCTGACTTTACTTCATTCTGTAGAACAGGCTCCTGTTTCACTCACCTCTCTAGAATGGACTAAAATGCATTCTTTTTCACAGCTGAGTAATAGTCCATCGTGTATATATACCACCACTTTTTTATCCATTCATCTGCAGTGGGTATCTACATTGCTTCCATGTCTTAGCTACTGTAAATAGTTGTGGGACGAATATTGGTGTACACATATCTCTTTCAGTTCTGCTTTCCTTGGGGTGTATGCAAGCAGTGGGATTGCTGGTTCATATGATGGTTCTATTTCCAGGTTTTTAAGAAATCATACGGTTTATTGTGGCTATACCAATTTTCATTCCTACCAACAGTGCAAGCTGGTCACTTCACCAATCCCTCTCCAGTGTTTCTTGTTTGAAAGTTTGGGTGATGGTCATTGTGACCAGTGTGAGATGACATCTC
>NW_011381236.1:0-740 GCF_000754665.1 Bison bison bison
CGTGACATTGTACAGGAGACAGGGAGCAAGACCATCCCCACTGGACAAGAAAATAGCAAAAAAGACAAAGTGGCTGTCTGAGGAGGCCTTACAGATAGCTGTGAAAAGAAGAGAAGTGAAAAGCAAAGGAAAAAAAGGAAAGATATAAGCATCTGAATGCAGAGTTCCAAAGAATAGCAAGGAGAGATAAGAAAGCCTTCCTCAGTGATCAATGCAAAGAAATAGAGGCAAACAACAGAATGGGAAAGACTAGAGATCTCTTCAAGAAAATTAGAGATACCAAGGGAACATTTCATGCAAAGATGGGCTCGATAAAGGACAGAAATGGTAGGTACCTAACAGAAGCAGAAGATATTAAGAAGAGGTGTTAAGAATACACAGAAGAACTGTACGAAAAAGATCTTCATGACCAAGATAATCACGATGGACCCAATTGACTTTAACTGGTTTACATTATGCTTCCCTGGAGGGGCTTCCCTGGTGGCTCAGACTGTAAAGTGTAGGAGACCCGGGTTCGGTCCCTGGGTAGGGAAGATCCCCTAGAGAAGGAAATGGCAACCCACTCCAGTACTCTTGCCTGGAAAATTCCATGGACAGAGAAACCTTGTAGGCTATAGTCAATGGGGTTGCAAGGAGTTGGACACGACTGAGTGACTTCACTTCTATGCTTCCCTAGTGGCTCAGAGGATAAAGCATCTGCCTGCAATGGAGGAGACCCGGCTTCAATCCCTGGGGTGGGA
>NW_011381237.1:0-762 GCF_000754665.1 Bison bison bison
TATCTACTGTAACCTAACAAAATGATATCTGCTGAAGATGAATGCAGAGGCCTTTACTAGTGTATGTAAATCCAGAACACACTAGTATTTTCCTCAAGAGTAAATCAATTTTACAGTTAAGTTGTATACCAGGATCCCTCCTTTCCACCTCCAACTAGAGTGTCTGGGAAGAAATCCTTTAAAGTCACATAAAAATCAAGTGTGTCAGTTCCAACAAGGATCTAGTAATAGTGATGGAACTATACCATCATTGAAGATTCTGTTTTGTCTTTCACTGACTTATTCTCTAAGAAAAATACATATAAAATAGTGTGTTTATTGAGAACTTGTATATAAGGCATTTGTTCTAATAGTTTCCAATATCAATGAGTCATTCCTTATAGCTTTGTGTGCCTCAGAGCTGATACTGGTGTTGTGTCAATGAAAGAGGAACAGAGATATGTGTAGTAGGAAGAAGGATGATTCTTTTAGTTCTTGTCTAATTTGCTATTGCCTATAGTGAAGGACTTTTGGGCTAGAGGTAGATTATTTACCCATTCTTGGTGGTGCTGGAAAGGTTTTATCAATGATTTCTCTACCTTGCTTATCATATGAAAATAAAGTGAAAGTGTTAGTCTTTTAGTTGTGTCTGACTTTTAGTTACCCCATGGACTGCAGCCCTCCAGGTTCCTCTGTCCATGGAATTCTCCAGGCAAGAATACTGGAGTGGGTTGCTATTCCCTTCTTCAGGGAGTCTTCCAAACCCAGGGATCAAACCAAGGT
>NW_011381237.1:5049-5323 GCF_000754665.1 Bison bison bison
GATGGTATGGGGAGGGAGGAGGGAGGAGGGTTCAGGATGGGGAACACATATATACCTGTGGCGGATTCATTTCGATATTTGGCAAAATCAATAAAATATTGTAAAGTTTAAAAATAAAATAAAATAAATTGATTTTAAAAAAAGACAATTAAAGGTCTAACTAAAGAATGGAAGAAACTCTGGGCTGGAAGAAGCAGAAGCTGGAATCAAGATTGCTGGGAGAAATATCAATAACCTTAGATACGCAGATGACACCACCCTTATGGCAGTAAGC
>NW_011381238.1:0-852 GCF_000754665.1 Bison bison bison
CACGTGTGTTCTGATTCATTCAACCCTGAGAGCACCCTTTACATGAGGAATAAACAGTGAGGACAAACATGAGGGCAAGCCACACATCCTGAAAATGCACAGGGAGAGAGTTCATATCTCACCCACAACCTGACACTCACTGCCAGAACTTGGTTTCCAGTGTCAAGTGACTATGAGACTTTTGTGCCACTAGGATATGGCCATCATAGGAGAATTTAAACATGAAGCCAAAGTCCTTCGTGTATACTACAATGCAGGTAATAACCAGAAGCCAAGCTTTCATATTTGGCAGGTGAAAGGGCAAGGAACAAGGAGTCTTGTGAGAAATGATATTTCTAAATGGAAAAACAAGAAGAAATGACTATAAGCACAACAGAATCAACTACATGGACACATAACTCTATTATATTGTTAAAATTTGAAAAGAACAAACTACAACTCTAGACATATTTCCTTCTTCTTCCTCAGTTTATATTCATCTCTGAAGAAGCAGGTGTAACTCAAATGGTCCAGGAACCCTCTCCCTCTAAATCCCACCTGAGAGTTGTTCCCTACCTGCATTCTCTTCCGCATCATTGCTGCTAACGTTTTCCACAAAACAGTCTGTAGAAAGATAACCATGAGCAATAATACAGTTATTACACAAGTTGAGCTACCCATTTCTCCTCCTCCACTTGGCTCACACAGCATCTCCCCGGTCTTCCTTCCAGGCTCAGACTTCCCCTGTGCTTTGTGGAGTCAGAGCCCTTCACAAGACGGTGATCACATTTGAACATATTCACATGAGAAAGAGGCTGAGAAAATTACCTTTTAACCTTATACTTCTACAGGCCCAACAGAGCTCTTACATTC
>NW_011381239.1:0-542 GCF_000754665.1 Bison bison bison
TCTTTTTTGTATAATTCTTCTGTGCATTGTTGCCATCAATTCTTAATATCTTTTGCTTCTCTTATGTCCATACCATTTCTGTCCATTATTGTGCCCATCTTTACATGAAATGCTCCCTTAGTATCTCTAATTTCCTTGACGTGATCTCTAGTGTTTCCCATTCTCTTGTTTTCCTCTGTTCTTTTTGTTGATTGCTGAGGAAGGCTTTCTTATCTCTACTTGTAATTCTTTGGAACTCTTCATTCAAATGGGTATATATTTCCCTCTCTCCTTTGTCTTTTGCTTCTTTTCATTTCTCAGCTATTTGGAAGGCCTCCTCAGAGAACCATTTTGACTTTTGGCATTTGTGTTTCTTGGGTATGGTCTTGATCACTGCCTCCTGTACACTGTCACAAAACTCCATCGATAGTTCTTCAGGCATTCTGTCTATCTTGATTCTGTCTTGAATCTTTGATACTGTGTCTTGAATCTATTTGTCACTTTCCACTGTATAAACATAAGGGATTTGATTTAGTCATACCTGAATCATCTAGTCATTTTCG
>NW_011381240.1:0-712 GCF_000754665.1 Bison bison bison
ATGATCTGAGCAACAGTCAGCTCCCAGTCTTGTTTTTGGTGACTGTATAGAGCTTCTCCATCTTTGGCTGCAAAGAATATAATCAATCTGATTTTGGTGTTGACCATCTGGTGACGTCCATGTGTAGAGTCTTCTCTTGTGTTGTTGGAAGAAAGTGTTTGCTATGACCAGTGTGTTCTCTTGGCAACACTCTATTAGCCTTTGCCCTGCTTCATTCCATATTCCATAGGAATGTGGCATAGATAAAAATAATTTGGCACTTTCAATTTGTTTTAGAATTTTTTGTGAGAATTGGTATCCTGTGACAACTTTCAGCCTTTTCAGAAGTCAAGGGAATCTTGGGAATTTCCTGGAAGTCCAGTGGTTAAGACTCACTGCTCTGGGCCCAGGGTTCGATCTCTGGTGAGGGAACTAAAATCCTGCAAGCTACAAAGATTTATTGTACAACATGGGGAATATAGCTAATATTTTATAGTCACTTTAAATGCAGTATAACCTTTAACAATTGTGGATCACTGTGTCGTACACCTGTGTTATATAATAATATATTATACATCATCTCTAAAGCAGACTTAGATGAAAACACCTCATGGGAATTAGACCAACAGGAAAAAAGAGAAATGGACAAACAAAAATTCTACAATTTGTAAAGTCTGTGAATATAAATATATTCCAATGTCAGAGACATTAAAAACGTGAGAAAATGAGCATA
>NW_011381241.1:0-681 GCF_000754665.1 Bison bison bison
ACCAAGGACATAGAAGAAATAAAGAATAAATAATGAAGAGAGATGAATAACACATTACTGAAATTAAAAATAACTCTAGGAGGAACCAATAGTAGAGTAACTGAGGCAGAAGAACAGATAAGTGAGCTAGAAGACAGAATGGCAGAAATAACTGCTAAAGAGAAAAATAATGAGAAGAAACCTATGAAAGTATTAAACTCACCAGTGTTTGAGTTATAGGGGTCTCAGAAGAAGAACAGAAAAAGAAAGGCGCTGAGAACATTTTTGAGGAGATTATAGTTGAAAACTTCCTCAACATGGGAAAGGAAATAGTCAATCAAGTCCAAGAAGCACAGAGTCTAATACAAAATAAATCCCAGGAGAAAGATGTTGAGACACATACTGATCAAGCTAACAGATATTAAACACCAAGAGTAAAAGCACAAAGTATAAAACACAATATTAAAAGCATCAAGGGAAAAGAAACAAGTAACATACAATGGAAAAACCCATACAGGTAACAGCAGACCTTTCTGCAAGCCAGCAGAAACTCTGCAAGCCAGAAGATAATGTCAGGATATATTTACAATACTGAAAGGAAAAAAAAAAATCTAACCATCAGGCCTACTCTATCTAGTAGGGATCTCATTCAAAACTGATGGAGAAATCAAAAGCTTTACAGAAAAGAAAAATTTAAGAGAA
>NW_011381242.1:0-625 GCF_000754665.1 Bison bison bison
ACTTTGAAGCTCACAGTAGACATGCATTTCCAGGCCTCCTGGTGGCTGATGGCACCATGTCATTTTCTCTGGATGGTAAGTCATGAGAGGAGATGTATTTCTTCTGGGTGGAGGATGCAATTACTGATGTGAGACCCTCCGGAGCTCTTTCCCTTCAGCACAGCACGTGATAACATTTGAGATGGTGGTTACTCCGTCAGTCTGAATTATTCTTCAGTTGCTACTCAGGGCATTTTTGTTGGGTTCCGATGGTATGATGTATACAAGACATAGCATGACACACACAAGAAAAGAATCTTTGATCAATTTTAAGTAAATTAGGCTTTTTTTTTGGTCAGTACACTGTGATCTAGCCCAGCTTTATATATATACATATATATATCCATATATATATATTTATATGGAAATATAAATTTCCATATCAGCTGCCTACAGTCGCTTGTTCTTACAACTATTGTATTGTATGGGTCAAACACTGTGGCAAATCTTGCTGTTACGCCTGTATTTGTTCTTCTCATGATCATCAGTTCAATTCTCATAGCAAATGTGCATAGATGTTTTAGTGATCGGTTGTTCTACACTTGCCTAAAACATTTGTTATTGACTCTGCTAAATGCCTTTTTTA
>NW_011381243.1:0-766 GCF_000754665.1 Bison bison bison
AGTGAGATGCAGGCTCAGTAGTGTTTCCTGGGGGATTGAACAAGGGGAGCACACACCTTAATTCAGGGTCAGGGAGCAATTTGTGGGCTCAGGATTGCTTGCTGGGGGCTTAAATAAGACCAGAAACCAGCCTTTGAGTCAGATGCAGGCCCAGAACAGTTGGTCAGGGACTTGAATATGTGCAGTTCCTGGCCTAGTTCAGTGAAGTTTCTGATGTGTGGGCTCAGGAGTGTTTGTCAGGGGTTTCAACAAGGGCAGGACCCAGCCTGCCTCAGTGCAGGGACCAGGATGTGGGTTCAGGAGCATTTGCAGGGGACTTCTGCAAGTGATGAACCCAGCCTATTTCAGTGCAGGGAACAAGATATTGGCACAGGAGTGTTTGTAAGGGTCTTGAACAAGTGTGTGGATCACAGTAAAGTGTGGGAAATTCTGAAAGAGATGGGAATACCAGACCACCTGATCTGCCTCTTGAGAAATTTGTATGCAGGTCAGGAAGCAAGAGTTAGAACTGGACATGGAACAACAGACTCATTTCAAATAGGAAAAGGATACCCCAAAGCTGTATATTGTCACACTGTTTATTTAACTTACATGCAGAATACATCATGAGAAATGCTGGACTGGAAGAAACAGAAGCTGGAATCAAGATTGCCGGGAGAAATATTAATAACCTCAGATATGCAGATGGCACCACACTTATGGCAGAAAGTGAAGAGGAACTGAAAAGCCTCTTGATGAAAGTGAAAGTGGAGAGTGAAAAAATTGG
>NW_011381244.1:0-725 GCF_000754665.1 Bison bison bison
AGTGATTTTGGAACCTGCTCCCCCCAAATAGTTTCTCACTGTTTCCATTGGTTTCCCATCTTTATGTCACGAAGTGATGGGACCAGATGCCATGAATCTCATTTTGAATGTTGAGTTTTAAGTCACCTTAATCACTCTCCTCTTTTACTTTTCTCAAGAGACTCCGTAGTTCTTTCCATGTTCTGCCACATGAATCGTGTCATCTGCATATCTGATGTTATTGATATTTCTCCCAGCAAAGTTGATTCCAAACCCTGTTTCATTCAGTCTGGCATTTTGTGTGATGAACTCTTCATGTAAGTTCAATAAAGAGGTTGACAGTACAGCCTTGAAATATTCCTTTCCCAACTCAGAACCTGTTTGTTGTTTCATTTCCTTTTCTGACTGTTGCTTCTTGAGATGCATACAGATTTATCAGGAGGCATATAACATACTCTAGTAGTCCCATGTTTAGAAGAATTTAAAATGTTTTGTTGTGATCTACACAAACAAGTCTTTGGCTTAGTCAAAAAGGAGTAGATGTTTTTCTGGTGCTCTCTGGTCTTTTTTTTTTTTTTGTATCAAATTATTTTATTTTATTTATTTTTTTATTTATTTTTTAAAAGTAAATCCATCCTGTAACCCTCCTCCCTCCTCCCTCCGATACCATCCCTCTGGTCACTCCAGTGCACCAGTCCCAAGCATCCAGCATCGTGCATGAACCTGGACTGGCATCTCGTTCATAC
>NW_011381245.1:0-500 GCF_000754665.1 Bison bison bison
TTCCTGTGCAATGTCATGAACCTCCATCCATAGTTCATCAGGCACTGTATCTATCAGATCTAGGCCCGTAAATCTATTTCTCACTTCCACTGTATAATCATAAGGGATTTAATTTATGTCATACCAAAATGGTCTAGTGGTTTTTCCAGTTTCTTCAGTTTAAGTCTCAATTTGGCAATAAGGAGTTCGTGATCTGAACCACAGTCAGTTCCTGGTCTTGTTTTTGCTGACTGTATAGAGCTTCTCCATCTTTGGCTGCAATGAAGATAATCAATCTGATTTTGGTATTGACCACCTGTTGATGTCCATGTGTAGAGTCTTCTCTTGTATTGTTGGAAGAGGGTGTTTGCTACGAACAGTGCGTTCTCTTGGCAAAACTCCATTAGCCTTTTCCCTGCTTCACTCCATATTCCAAGGGCAAATTTGCCTGTTACCCCAGGTGTTTCTTGACTTCCTACTTTTGCATTCAAGTCCCCTATAATGAAAAGGACATCTTTTTT
>NW_011381246.1:0-898 GCF_000754665.1 Bison bison bison
TTGCCCCTCAGTCCCCCAAAGCCAGTGGCAAGAACCCAGAGGAAAGAAGAACTTCACATCAGGACTTTCAGCACCCACCATGGCGTATCTTTGGCAGGACTGCTATTGCCTAGACCCTGGACCCTGAAAACCAGCAGGCCCCAAACTGCCCCCAGGGGCTTCCCTGTCTCCCACTCTCCTGAGGTCCTTTGAGACATGCAATTACTCCTTGCTCACTCCGTTCCCTCCCTCACAGGCTCATCCGGGCAGAGGGTCAAACACGTACAACCACCTGTGCTTTCCTCGCCTTTCTGCACTGCCAGGGAGGCAGGCTGGAAGTGCCTGGAGGCATGCCACACTCACATCCTGTCTCTCCTAGAATGCCTGTGGTTTTGCAGGTACAGCTTACTTTAGCATGTCTCCCGTTTTGTGTAACAGTGTGTGCCACCCTCAGGGAGGGAGAATGCTGGCTGATGGGCTGTTCCTGGGCAGCACTGGTCCAGGACCTTCCCAGTTCTCCTTCTCACAGGTGTGGAACAAGTCTCCAGTGCAGCAGGCAATCTGTGCCTCTTTCTCCTTCACGTCTCTGCCCAACTCGGAAGGACCTTAGCCTCCTCACCATCGTGGGTCTTGCCACAGCCATGTCCACCATTTCAACAGGCCAGCCATGGCCCCCCGAGACTCAGGGCTCCACAGGCAGTGGTTTAAAAGCCCCACCTACCTGATTTGCCCTGAGTGAACCCTCAGACCATGAATCCCTTTTCCGGTCCAAACACACACAACAACACAGTAGAAATGGTGAGCGTGTTTTGGTTTTGCTAATTGCAGATATCTGGAGCCATGGTCAGGTTATCACTGGCCATCCTTTCTTCATTCCCATCCTGGACAGGGTCAGTGCACAGATATGGCGACAAACTCC
>NW_011381246.1:4929-5549 GCF_000754665.1 Bison bison bison
CTTTGCTTCCGGCATAGCACTGTTTTGGACAATCCTTCTGTGTGTGTACCAGGCACTGATGTCTGTGTGTCTCTGTCTCTCTAAGTAGTGCTGTTGCCGTCTGCCACTCTCTGGACAGCAGCTCTCAGAAAAGACGCTTATCCTTTGCAAGCCCTTCTGGTCCTGACTGAGTTGCAACAATGGGAGATTAGACGGTTTTAGTCCATACGTTCGGAGAGTGCTTTCTCAACCTTGAGAACCAACAGTGGGCGGTCACTGCTGAACTGCAGAATTGGACGTGTGACCCTCCCTCCCTCGCTTGACAGATGTGAACACTGCACAGGCCTGAGGTGGCTTGGCCACACTTTGCACAGAGGGAGAAATGTGGCCCGCTCTGCTGGCATGAGGGAACTCGCTGAACCTTGTTCGAATGCCTGCCAGGGAGACTCTACAGACAGTTCTCCATAAGTTCCATGACTCACCGGTGTTGGAGACATGCACGTCTGCCATTTACCCTATTGAGGCCCTTTCAAAGTGGTACTGTTCTCCATGTGAGAACACATCCCAGCCTGCCCTATCACACAAGCCTGTGGGCCTGAGCAGCAAGATGACCAAGCTAAGCCAGCCATCCTATACGTCCT
>NW_011381247.1:0-516 GCF_000754665.1 Bison bison bison
GTAGGTAAGCAGGGATGCCTGACTCCAGGGAGTCCTACCTGGGCTTAATGAGACCAACTGAAAGAGAGTATTTGCATTTAGCAAATCAATGAGGCCTGGGTGGAATCAAGCCCTCTTGGTATTTTTGAGATAGAAAAGCTGCTTTCTGTCCAAGGGAGGTATGAGCTGTGGGCCCAGAAAGGGCAGGTTTCCCAGATCATCATCTGGTTGGGGACTCCTGGGTCTGGGTAGGAATAAACAGAAGGGACTACTTGTAGGAATGCCACCTTACCATTATGGTCTCGGGTTTCATGCCTTGTTTCAGAAGAGACCCTCTATCTATGGGCACCTTCTTCACAACACTGGATCACACCCAGGTCTCTCACAGACTCTGGGGGCCCTTGGAGGCTCAGGCATCTCTTTGGCCTTTTCCTGCTAAAGGGAGATAGTGCTTGGAGGCACAGGTAGACAGGTGCACACAGAAAACTACACAGGTAGAAAGAACAGGGGACCTCACTCAGAATGTTGATGTGGTAG
>NW_011381248.1:0-873 GCF_000754665.1 Bison bison bison
ATTGGTACCCTGGCTCCAGTGCTTCTGATGGCCAGAGTATGTACTTTCCCTATGACCTTCACGGTTTCGCTATCCAACTTCCATCACCTGGTTAGGTCAGTTTCTACACCTCATACTCACAAGCATACCATCAGGTGCTTTTCATGAACATATGCACACACATGCTTGTGTACACACCGACATCCCTGAGAGGAATTGCACATATGTAGAAGTACAAACTTTCTTGTCCAGGAGCATCAAATTTGGTAAGCACCCTATTTTTTTGTCCTGGTTATTTTCTTTCACTTTCTCATTGAACATGTGAGGTTGCACTTCCAGCTCTGTGACTTAGCCTCAAAGGTTACAAAATTTTGGCATTTGCTCCTGACAGGGACCGATCTGCAAAGCATCAGGCAGGGTTGGAAATGCTCTCCCTGGAGAGCTGAATGAGCTGTGCCTGCGTTCTGCATTCTCCCATCATCTTGGACAGCTTCACAGTACCAGTCACGCTGGCCTGATCCATTGCCTGTGCATTCTTTCAGGAGACGGGAAAACAGGACGTCTGGGCTCAGCTGACTTGGAGAACTGCTTTCTCAGTGTGTTCCTATCTAGGTCATTCCTGGTCAATGTTGTGTTCCTATTGCTAGCCTACCACCCCCAACAGTCTGAGTGAGGACCACTGTTCTTTCTACCTGTGTAGCTCTAACTGTGCCTCCAAGAGCTACCTCCCTTTAGCAGGAAAAGGCCAAAGAGATGCCCGAGCCTCCAAGGGCCCCCAGAGTCTTTGACAGGCCTGAGTTTGATCCAATGTTGTGAAGAAGGTGCACATAGATAGATGGTCTCTTCTGATACAAGGCATGAAACCCAAGCCATAATGGTAAGGTGGCATTCCTA
>NW_011381249.1:0-636 GCF_000754665.1 Bison bison bison
GAAGGCCAGAAGAGAAGGGGACGATAGAAGACGAGATAGTTGGATGGCATCCTCAATGCACATGAGTTTTAGCAAGCTCTGGAAGTTGGTGATGGACAGGGACAGGGAAGCCTGGTGTGATGTTTTACCATAAAGTATGATGTTAGTTATACAGTGTATTACCATCATCAGGTTGAGGAAGTTTTCTATTTCTAGTTTGCTAAGAGTTTTTAACAGAATGTGTTCAGTCACTCAGATCTGTCCAGCTCTTTGCGACCCCATGGAGTTTAAACCCAAATGGTTCCTCTGGTTGAGGATTCTCCAGGCAAGAATATTGAAGTTGGTTGCCGTGCCCTCTGCCAGGGCATCGTCCCAACCCTGGAATAGATATCAGACTTTATCAAATTATTTTTCAGTGTTTTTCGAGATGACCCTACTGTGTTTTATTTTTCGTCCTTTAGTACTTTGAATTACACTGATTGATTTTCAAATGTTTAACCAATCCTGCATTCTTAGGGGACAAAAATTAATAGATTATGCTGCGTTGTCTTTGTATATATTGGCATAGTCTACGCTTCACTCTGAACACTTTCTGTTGCTACGTCTTCAAGTGCACAATTTTCTCCTGCTGTCCTGTCTAATCTGTCATTTATTCTA
>NW_011381250.1:0-575 GCF_000754665.1 Bison bison bison
GCTTGGTCAAGGACTAATATTTTATTTTTATTTTTTGAACTACAAGAATTCCCTCATCATTTATTCTTCAGAAATCGAGACACAGTGTGGAAGAGAGGATGCATGCCTTTGCTTTCTGGCCTCCGTGGGATCACAAGAGGAAAGAGAACACTGACCGCTATCAGTACAGAAAGTATTTTTATAGAAGGGAGGAGGAGCTTTCCACCCCATTTGTAAGACCTGGTCTGAAGGAGAGGGGCCAGACCCCAGGGTCCTCTTGAAGGACTAATATTTTAAATAAGGTATTTTACCCACGCATATGCACAGATGAACGTGTACTTGGATTGTTTTGTAGTATGTAAAGTTAACACCAAAGACTAGCCGTGAATTCAGTCAGGAAGATACTGTGAAGTAAACTACTGTAAATCTATAAAATGGAATACTACACAGCTCTGACAAAGATGACAAAGAACAATATGTGTGTGTGTCTGAAATATGTATATTTTGAAATGTGTGTGTGAAATATGTATGGTCTTGAGATTCAGTTAAATTAATTATGTCCTTTTATACCCATCTTTAACCTTTCTTTGTTGCAA
>NW_011381251.1:0-589 GCF_000754665.1 Bison bison bison
GTAGACAGACGCTTTACCATCTGAGCCACCAGGGAAGTTTTTAAACTGAAGTTAAATTCTATGTGGAGAATACTGATTTCAATTTCCACTTTTCAGTACTAAGAGATTGCTGGGAAAGTAGGTTTCAGCCCGCCAATATAGCTTTCCTAATATACTTAACCTATTTGCTACAAATACTTAACCTATTTGCTACAAGGCCTACAAAAAAAAAAAGACACTACCTTTAGTTTAAAAACAAAAGTACAGTATTTACCAAGGGTTGGGGAAAACGAGAGATGAGTAGGTGGAGCAGAGAGGAATTTTAGGGCATGAAACTAATGTTACAGATATGTCATTATACATTTGCCAAAACCCACAGAATATACAACTCCCAAAAAAGTTGAAACCTACCGTAAACTCTGGACTTTGGATGATAATAATGTGTCAATGAAAGTTTGCTGACTATAACAAATATACCACTCTGGTGTGGGATATTGATAGGGCTGCAGGTGTGTGAGGAAGTGGGGGGCCCAGCATTCTTTGTGCTCTATTTTGCTGTGAACCGTTTTAAACTGCTTTAAAACGTAAAAGTCAATTATTAAAAAAAAAA
>NW_011381252.1:0-643 GCF_000754665.1 Bison bison bison
TTACATATTTGGAAAAAGGCAGGCTTCATAATTGGAGAAGGGAAATCGGCAACCCACTCCAATGTTCTTGCCTGGAGATCCCAGGGACGGGGGAGCCTGGTGGGCTGCCATCTATGGGGTCGCACAGAGTCGGACACGACTGAAGCGACTTAGCGGCAGCAGCAGCAGGCTTCATAATGATGTCTATGCAGTCATCTGAGATATTTTAAATGAGACTGAGCATCACCTAAAAAAATTTTAGTCTGTAACTTACAAAGGAAAGACAAATGATTCTCTAGGCTAGAATCAAGATCAACAAAACTATATCTCTTGATTTATATTTAAACATACACATTTGTGTTCCTTTAACCTTTAAAGAGTCTATTTTTAAATGACCTACTTTTAAACTGGTTTTTAGTTAAGTGTGTCACACCCAGATGCAGTTGACTTTTAAAAGTGTTTCACTCCTTGCTATTTCTTTCTAAACTAATTATTTTATTTTTAGCCATTCTGACTAGCACAAGATATTTTCTCTAGAGAATGAAATCTTTTCTTTAACAGGAAAGTGGATGAAAGGAGGATAGGTTTGTTCTGGATATAGGTGTTTTAGGTTATTTCATGTTTCTGTGAATGGTGCATATTATACTGATCAATTAAAACAACA
>NW_011381253.1:0-500 GCF_000754665.1 Bison bison bison
CTTTTTCAAAAACACAAGAGACAGTTCTATGCATGGACATCATGACATGGTCAGTACCGAAATCAGAATGATTATATTCTTTGCAGTCAAAGATAGAGAAGCTCTACACAGTTAGCAAAACCAAGATTGGAAGCTAACTGTGGCTCAGATCATGAGTTCCTTATTGTGAAATTCAGACTTGAAGAAAGCAGGGAAAACCACTAGGCCATTACGGCTTTTATGATTATATAGCAGAAAGGATAAAAATATTCAAGGGACTATATCTGAGAGAGTGCCTGAAGAACTATGGATGGAGGTTTGTATAGGAGGCAGTGAGAAAAACCATCCCCAAGAAGCAGAAATGCAACAATGAAAAATGGCTTTCTGAGAAGGCCTTACAAAGAGATGAAAGAAAAGAAGCAAAGTGCAAAGGACAAAAGGGAAAATATATGCATCTGAATGCAGAATCCAAAGGATAGCAAGGAGAGATATGAAAGCCTTGTTAAGTGAGCAATGCAAAA
>NW_011381254.1:0-578 GCF_000754665.1 Bison bison bison
AAAGCAAGATAATGCTCAAAATTCTTTGAGCTAGGCTTCAAAGTATGTGATCCAATACACTGGATTTAGAAAAGGCAGAGGAATGAGGGCTTATACTGTCCAGCTCCATGGCCTACTAGAAAAAGTAGGAAGTCAAGAGATACCTGGAGTAACAGGCAAGTTTGACCTTGCAGTACACATGAAGCAGGGCAAAGGCTAACAGAGTTTCCTAAGAGAACTCACCTCTCATAGCAAACACCCTCTTCCAACAACACAAGAGATGAGTCTAGAGATGGTCAGTGCTGAAATCAGATTATGTTCTTTGCAGCCGAAGATGGAGAAGCTCTATACATTCAGCCACAGCAAGACTGAGCAGTGACATGGCTCAGATCATGAACGCCTTTAAGCAAAGTTCAAACTTAAATTGAAGAAAGTATGAAAAACCACTAGACCATTTGGGTTTGACTGAAATCAAACCCTTATGATTACACAGTGGATGTGACAAATCAAATTGAAGGATTTGATCTTACAGACAGACTACAGGGAGAATTATGGACCAAGTGTCATGACATTCTGCACGAGACAGTGATCAAGAGCAT
>NW_011381255.1:0-522 GCF_000754665.1 Bison bison bison
GTTTATTAGTGCAGTCTTGGAGTAATGCTGCCAGAGAGGAACAGAAAGCACCATCTACCAGGAACCAGGAACTGACTTCACCACCCACCACCATCTCCTACCAGCCTCCCTCCAGAGGCAACGCTCACATTCCTAGCCTCACCTGGGCATCTCACTTCTGCCTTCATGTTTCTGTGTAAGGGCTGCCTGCTCTCAGACGTGCTTCTCCTAGAATTGTGCAGGCCCAGCTCCTTCCTTCATCCTGGTCACCGCAGCAAGGCCTTTTAGACCCTCTTGACCACTGACTCCAAGCCCTCCCTCACAACGCCCTTTTTTATTTTCAGTAGAGCACTTGTTCTTTTCCTTCCCTTGTCTGGCTTCCATACTTTTCTCTTTCTTCACTCCAAACCGAGAGCTCCTTGAAAGGACGGGCCACTGGTCATTTTCAGCACTGTTCTCTGTACCACTGACTCACCTGGCATAGAGTGAGTACTCACAGCCTGGGGGCTGAGTAAATAAACGTGAAGATCCTGGGGGTCCCCT
>NW_011381256.1:0-656 GCF_000754665.1 Bison bison bison
GTTGAACCTTCTGCAACATCCAAGAGCGGCTGATAGAAACTTGTCATTGGAGCTGTCCTCACAGACGAGGAATAAGGAGTAGCGGTCGGCGGAGATGAGTCCATGGATGTGCAAGAAAATTTTGTGACATAAGGCTGTGACATCCAAGTGACTAGAAATATCTTTCACTAATTCCAAGAGTCTCAAGCACTGGTCCCCTTCATCATTATCAAACCGTGGGGAGGTTAGAGGCATCTGTTCCTTCTTGTCTGAGTCAGAGAGGAAGCTCACAGTTCCCTCAGAATCCTTGATAACGATGGGTCTAAGCGGCCGATCGAATTCAGAGGCAGAGATCTTCCTGGTTGGTGTTCCAGGGACACTGCTCTCTGCATGGGGACTTGGCTGCAAGGGGCAAGAGCAGGATTCCGTGTGGCCCTTGATTCCTTCCTTGCACACAGGGATGGTGTGAACTCTCTCAGCAAACCATGCGTTGACCATTTCTCTGCAGAAAAGAACATGTAGGCACATCAAATATTTGAGGAAGACAGGAGTGGATAAATAAGATGTGGTGCATATACACAATGGAATACTACTAAGCCATAAAACAGGATGGATACAGGGTCACTTGCAGAGACGTGGATGGACTTATTGTCTGTCATACATAATGAAGTAAGTCA
>NW_011381257.1:0-643 GCF_000754665.1 Bison bison bison
TGAGAATGGGGCTTTGAAGGGAGCTGTCAGCTCAAATAGTAACACTTGAGAATATGGCATTTGTAGAACTCCAAACCTATTCTGCCCATCCTGTGGTGGTTTGTTTGCTGGTTTTCACAGCTGCAGTAGGTCAAGGCTGTTGTTTTTCAAGGTTATCAAAGAACAGGGAAGAAAGGGATGGACAAGTTAAAATACCACTAAGCTTGCTGATCTTAAGGAGATTGAGCCACTTTTCTTGAAAAAAACATTTTTCATGATTGTTCTAAAACTTTGGTTAATTTCCAGAGTTCAGAAAAACTTGACATTTTTTTTAAATCAGTGTATGTGTTGGTCCTCCACATTTTCTTAGGCATTCTCTTCACCCTTTCAGAAGTGCTTCCCTCTTACTCAGTTTTTTAGTTAATATTTTTTAAAGTTCTTTGCCTAAATTTCTTGTCTCATTCTTAAACTACATGAAAAGAGTAATCATAGTTATTTTAAAGCTTGTATCTTATAACTTTAGCTATATTGACTATGATCTGTTAATTACCATTAATATACCATTACTAGATGCAGAAGCCAAGAATTTCTTTACTTTTATTAAAATATAGTGTTGTCAAAATGTTGAGTTGCATCATTCCTAGTAATCTGAATGGTGTACTAG
>NW_011381258.1:0-627 GCF_000754665.1 Bison bison bison
AATTTATTTTATTTTTAAACTTTACATAATTGTATTAGTTTTGCCAAATATCAAAGTGAATCCGCCACAGGTATACATGTGTTCCCCATCCTGAACCCTCCTCCCTCCTCCCTCCCCATACCGTCCCTCTGGGTCGTCCCAGTGCACTAGCCCCAAGCATCCAGTATCGTGCATCGAACCTGGAGAATCCCATGGATGGAAGAGCCTGGTAGACTACAGTCCACGGGGTTGCAAAGAGTCGGACATGACTGAGCGACTTCACTTCACTTCACTTTATCCTTGAGCAAGATCAGTTCAGTGCAGTCACTCAGATGTGTCTGACTCTTTGTGACCCCATGGACTGCAGCATGCCAGGCTTCCCTGTCCTTCAACAATTTCTGGAGCTTGCTCAAACTCATGTCCATCGACTTACTGATGCCATTGAACCATATTATCCTGTTGTCCCCTTCTCTTCCTGTCTTCAATCTTGCCCAGCCTCAGGGTCTTTTCCAGTGAGTTAGTCCTTCACATTAGGTGGCCACAGTACTGGCGTTTCAGCTTCAACATCAGTCCTTCCAATGAATAAACCAGGACTGATTTCCTTTATGATGGACTGGTTGGATCTCCTTGCTGTCCAAGGGGCTCTCA
>NW_011381259.1:0-710 GCF_000754665.1 Bison bison bison
GCACCCAAAACAATTATGAAAATGGCAATAGGATCATATATATAGATAATTATCTTAAAATGTAAATGCATTAAGTGCACCTAACCAAAAGACAGACTGGCTGAGCAGATGAAAACATGTCCAGGTATATACTTCCACTTACCACATCACTCTGCTTGACCCCCCAAGTTTTATGTAATTATTTTATATTGTTAGATTAATCGTGTTCCCTTCTGTAACTATTAAATTGCCAACACCTGTTGGATCATAGAAAAAGCAAGAGAATTCCAGAGAAACATCTACTTCTGTTTTACTAACTACACTAAAGCCTTTGACTGTGTGGATCAACACAAACTGTGGAAAATTCTTAAAGAGAGGGGATTATCAGACCACCTTACCTGCTTCCTGAAAAATCTGTATGCAGGTCAAGAAGCAACAGTTAGAACCAGACATAGTACAACTAACTGGTTCCAAGTTGGGAAAGGAGTATTTTAAGGCTGAACATTGTCACCTTGCTTATTTAACTTATATGCAGAGTACATCTAGTGAAATGCCAGGCAGGATGAAACACAAGATGGATTCAAGACTGCAGGGAAAATTATCATTAACCTCAGATATGCAGGTGACACCACCCTTAGGGCAGAAAGCAAAGGGGAGCTAAAGAGCCTCTTGATGAAAGTGAAAAAGGAGAGAGAAAAGCTGACTTAAAACACAACATTCAAAAACTAAGA
>NW_011381260.1:0-1086 GCF_000754665.1 Bison bison bison
TGTGCTGGAGGAAGCACAAGCTGGAATTAAGATTGCCAGGAGATATATCAATAACCTCAGATATGCAGATGACACCACACTTAAGGCAGAAAGTGAAGAGGAACTAAAAGAGCCTCTTGATGAATATGAAAGAGGAGAGTGAAAAAGTTGGCTTAAAGCTCAACATTCAGAAAACTAAGATCATGGCATCCGGTCCCAACACTTCATGGCAAATCCATGAGGAAACAGTGGAAACTGGCTGACTTTATTTTTCTGGGCCCCAAAATCACTGCAAATGGTGATTTCAGCCATTAAATTAAAAGAAGCTTACTCCTTGGAAGCAAAGTTATGACCAATCTAGATAGCATATTAAAAGGCAGAGCCATTAATTTGCCAACAAAGGTCCATCTAGTCAAGGCTATTGTTTTTCCATTGGTCATATATGGATGTGGGAGTTGGACTATGAAGAAAGCTGAGCGCTGATGTACTTATGCTTTTGGATTGTGGTGTTGGAGAAGACTCTTGAGAGTCCCTTGGACTGCAAAGAAATCCAACCAGTCCATCCTAAAGGAGATCAGTCCTGGGTGTTCAGTGGAAGAACTGATGCTGAAGCTGAAACTCCAATACTTTGGCCACCTCATGCAAAGAGTTGACTCATTGGAAAAGACCCTGATGCTGGGAGGGATTTGGGGCAGGAAGAGAAGGGAACAACAGAGTTGAGATGGCTGTATTGCATCACCAAATTAATGGACTTGAGTTTGAGTAAACCCCCGGAATTGGTGATGGACAGGGAGGCCTAACATGCTCTGATTCATGGGGTCTCAAAGAGTCAGACACAACTGAGAAACTGAACTAACTAAATATTAAAAGTTAATTAAAAGGGGTGCGGTCCTAAGATGGCAGAGGAATAGGATGGGGAGACTTTCTCCGCAACAAATTCATCAAAAGAACATTTGAACGCTGAGTAAATTCCACAAAACAACTTCTGAATGCTGGTAGAGGACATCAGGCACCCAGAAAAGCAGCCCATTGTCTTTGAAAGGAGGTAGGAAAAAATATAAAAGACAAAAAGGGAGACAAAAGAGGTAGGGACGGAGCTTCATAGGG
>NW_011381261.1:0-640 GCF_000754665.1 Bison bison bison
CAATCTCTTTTTTTTTTTTTAATGTTCCCACTCTTGCTAGCGGTGCTACAGAAAGCCCTTTATGAAAGCCTCAGCCTGATCTATCAGCCACTTAACCACGATATTAATTTTCTTTTTCAGTTGCTGAACTTTTAAGATTTGGAATTACTCTGGGCTGGAAACTAGTTCTGTAGCTCAACCACAACAGTCTGTTAATCAAACATTGCCCTTCTTTCGGTAACTTGAGAGTTCTTTCGTGTTGAAAAGGTCCTCCTTTCTAACTACCCCTACACTGGTAGAGAAAAATAGATTAATCATACACCTTGTGGGGTTTTTTTTCCTATAGGAAATCAGGTCAGTGCTAGATTTCATAAAACTGTCTACAAGAGGTTTGATGAGAATTTAATAAGCATATCTCACTTTTGATGGAATTTCCTGTGTCCGACACAGCTGCATTCTAAGTTTTTTGTTTGTTTTTTTTTCGGGGGACGTGTATGCGGTCTTCATTACTGTGTTGCACTGCACAGGCTTATCGCAGTGGCTTCTCTTGTTGTAGGGTGTAGGCTCTAGGGTGTACAGGCTCAGTAGTTGCCCTACAGCATGTGGGATCCTAGTTCCTGGACCAGGAGTCAAACCTATGTCCCCTGCATTGGCAGGTGAT
>NW_011381262.1:0-676 GCF_000754665.1 Bison bison bison
AACTGAGCTATCAGGGAAGTCCAAAATAAATATAAATTGCAAGTTAATTATTATTCAGTAAAAAAAAGAATGCTTTTTTTTTTTTTTAAAACAGCATTCTTTACAGCATTCTTCCTCATAGAGGCATAGCTGTATATTTTCCAAGTAGTTGGAATTTTTCCTGTTATGTATAGTATTTGATATCCAGTTTGATTCCATTGTGGCCAGAGAACACTTTCTATATTATTTCAGTTAGATTAATTTTATTTATGTTTGTGCTAAAAACTTCTACTTTAGTATATATTTCATGAATGCTTAAAAAGAATGTATATTTTAATGTTGCAGGGTGAAATACTCTATTAAATGTTAATTAGATCTTTTTAGCTGATAGTACCATTTTGTTCTATATCATTGTTGATTTTGTTTTGTCAACCAACTCATTGTTGATTCAGGGGTACTGAAGTCCCTAATTATAATTTTTGTTTTGTATATTGTCCTTTCTTTTCTGTTAGTTTTTGATTCATATATTTGGTGCTTCTTCTGTTTGTTATATATGCATTCAGAATTGCTTAAAATAAGATACTTGTAGTCAAGAAACAGTTGGGTCATTTTTTAAATCCACTTTGACAATCTCTGTCTTTTAAATGTGTATTCAATTTTTTTACATTTGCTCTAATTATTGACATGTAGGGTTTAA
>NW_011381263.1:0-713 GCF_000754665.1 Bison bison bison
CAGTCGTGTCTGACTCTTTGTGACCCCATGGACTGTAGCCTACCAGGCTCCTCCATCCATGAAATTTTCCAGGAAAAAGTACTGCAGTGGGTTGCCATTTCCTTCTCCAGGGGATCTTCCCGATCCAGGGATCGAACCTGGGTCTCCCGCATTGCAAGAAGACGCTTTACCATCTGAGCCACCAATGCTTTTTTTGCACCAATTGTGATAATCATGATTTTTTCCTTGAATTTTCTTAATATATTATTTTCGTATGTTGAAT
The DNA here is from genome assembly GCF_000754665.1 of Bison bison bison. Lineage (NCBI taxonomy): Eukaryota > Metazoa > Chordata > Mammalia > Artiodactyla > Bovidae > Bison > Bison bison. The sequence continues at coordinate 263 of NW_011381263.1, forward strand.
TATCCTTGCATTTCAACAATAATTTTCACTTGATCATGATATATAATCTTTTTAACATACTGCTTAATTATTTGCTAATATATAGTTGAGAAGCTTTATATCAGCATCCATGTGGGATGCTAGTCAGTGGTTTTCTTCTAATGTGTCTGATTTTGGTATCAGGATAATCCTGTCCCCATGGAATGAATTAGGAAGTGTTCACTCCTCTTCAATTTTTGGAGAGATTTAGGAAAAATTGAAAATATATCCTTTTTAATATTTTCATAGAATTCACAAGTGAAGCCATCTGGACCTAGGCTTCTCTGTGTTAGAGGTTTTGGATTATGGATTCAAACTCCTTACTTGTTACGGATCTAGTCAAAATTTCTATTTGTTCTTGAGTCACTTTTTGTAGTTTGTGTATTTCTAGGAATTTGTTCATTTCATCTATGTTATCTAATCTTTTGTTGTA
>NW_011381264.1:0-625 GCF_000754665.1 Bison bison bison
GCTGCTGCTGCTGCTGCTGCTGCTGCTGCTGCTGCTAAGTCGCTTCAGTCGTGTCCGACTCTTTGCAACCTCATGGACTATAGCCTGTCAGGCTCCTCTGTCCACGGGATTCTCCAGGCAAGAATACTGGAGTGGGTTGCTGTGCTCTCCTCCAGGGGATCTTCCTGGCCCAGGGATCAAACTCACGTCTTCTGCATTGCAGGTGGATTCCCTACGCTGAGCCACAAGGAAAGTCCAATTTAAATGTCTATCAACAGATAAATGGATAAAGAAATATTATTCATCCTTAAAAAAGGAGGAAATTCTGCCATATGCAACAATATGGATAATTGGAGAATATTATACTAATATTAGTTATATATTATTATTACTATTATACAAGCTAGACAGAGAAGGACAATTCATGGTTCCATTTACAAAAGAGATCCAAAATAATTAAAGTAATTGAAGCAGAGAGTAGAATGGCAGCTGTCGGGGACTGGGAGGAGGCAGAAACGGAGTTGTTCAAGGGATCTAAAGTTTCAGCTGTGCAGTGTGAGTAAACTCTGGGGAACTGCTGTACGACACAGTACCTGCAGTCAACAGTGTTGTACTGTGCCTTAGAATGTTGTGACTATCTCACGTT
>NW_011381265.1:0-725 GCF_000754665.1 Bison bison bison
TGAGGGGGATCCAGAAATAGAGGGAGATAAGGTTTCAGAAGATACTGGATGGGGACATTTGTTTGAAAATCAATGTACTAGGGTAGTGGGGGCTTATGACATGTGGCTTTTAGTCTCAGAATCTAGCTTACCAAATGGGCACAAAATCTGGTGCATCTCTTAGGCACTATTCTCAGAAGAAAATAAGTATCCATAAATGAAGTCTGAAGAACCAGAAGGAGAACAAATGGTTCACAGACAATGGTTTCTGTGCCATTCTGTGCCCATTGATCCAGGGCCAATGGTACTTAGGAGCATTGCAAGAATACTCATGGTGCTGGCATAGTGCTGTGTCCACTTTAAGCATCTCAACACTAACCCAGGCTGGCAGTTCAGCTTCCAAGGCAACTGTGACACCTTGCTGTCTTGGTTCACCAGAGATGACGGTGCATCCCACTGTTAGTACAGTTAACACAAGAATTACATTTTCTGTAGTGATGATGGTTTTATACATTCTTTGGCATAACTTTCACATGTTTTTAAGAAAGCCAGCAGGGTTAAATTTATATTTGTGGCTTTGGAACAGAATGAGACTAATATATTAAACCTTGACCTTGATCTTAACCTTCATGGTGACAGAGCTAGCCAGTCCACTAAATTGGAGGTTCTCCTCATTCTGAAGGCAAATGTGAAGTGGTAATTTGAATCATTATAGAAGATAAATTTTGTCATAAAAAAAAGAATTA
>NW_011381266.1:0-663 GCF_000754665.1 Bison bison bison
TGAGGGCCGCCAGCCTCCTGCCCGCCTGCAGCTCCTCCTCTCAGGTGATGGCCTGGAGAAGAGGGGCCCTGGGAACCACCTGCCGCCCGCCACCCCATTCCTTCTGCCATCATCTCCCACCCAGGGGAAGCTGCCGCAAGGCATCTGCGGGGTCCATCTGTGGACAGAATGAGGCTGATCCCGGCTATCTCATCCCCCTACCCTCCTGCAGGGACCCCCAGAGAGGAGAGCGTGTGCCCCAGGCCCAGCCACAGGTGCGTGGGGATCAGGGCTCCGACTCAGCCCTCTGGCTCCTGTGACCCCCAGCCAGCCTGCACCCTGGAGCCAGCACAGGTCTCCACCCAGCATCTTTTCCCACATTACTTCCCAGTGCTGTAGCCCCCTGGTAACCATGGGGTAGGGGGTGGAGGGGGATTGTGCTGTGACCTTGTGTCTGGGGCCCTCCTACACGAGCCCTGTGGGCCGACCCTCAGCCCGGTGCCTGGCCCCTGGGAGGCATCGTGTTGAGTAATCAGAGGCTGACAGGGGACTCAGCCCGGCTTGCAGGTGGAAGAATCACCAGGAAGTTTTAGCAAATATGGGTGCCCCGGAAACCGACCACACTGGGAAAGCGCCCCCCGCAGGGGGTGGCAGCTGGGGGGACTCTGATCTGGGGAGGGGCGG
>NW_011381267.1:0-672 GCF_000754665.1 Bison bison bison
TTTGAGCATTACTTTACTAGCGTGTGAGATGAGTGCAATTATGCGGTAGTTTGAGCATTCTTTGGCATTGCCTTTCTTTGGGATTGGAATGAAAACTGACCTTTTCCAGTCCTGTGGCCACTGCTGACTTTTCCAGATTTGCTGGCATATTGAGTGCAGCACTTTCACAGCATCATCTTTCAGGATTTGGAATAGCTCAACTGGAATTCCATCACCTCCACTAGCTTTGTTCGTAGTGATGCTTTCTAATGTCCACTTGACTTCACATTCCAGGATGTCTGGTTGTAGGTCAGTGATCACACCATCGTGATTATCTTGGTCGTGAAGATCATTTTTGTAAAGTTCTTCTGTGTATTCTTGCCACCACTTCTTAATATCTTCTGCTTCTATTAGGTCCATACAATTTCTGTCCTTTATCGAGCCCATCTTTGCATGAAATGTTCCCTTCATAACTCTAATTTTCTTGAAAAGATCTCTAGTCTTTCCCATTCTGTTGTTTTCCTCTATTTCTTTGCATTGATCACTGAGGAAGGCTTTCTTATCTCTCCTTGCTATTCTTCGGAACTCTGCATTCAGATACTTGTATCTTTCCTTTTCTCCTTTGCTTTTCACTTCTCTTCTTTCTACAGCTATTTGTAAGGCCCCCCCGGACAGCCTATTTTTGCTTTTTTG
>NW_011381268.1:0-738 GCF_000754665.1 Bison bison bison
ATGCGAAGAGTTGACTCATTGGAAAAGACTCTGAGGCTGGGAGGGATTGGGGGCAGGAGGAGAAGGGGATGACAGAGGATGAGATGGCTGGATGGCATCACTGACTCGATGGACGTGAGTCTGGGTGAACTCCGGGAGTTGGTGATGGACAGGGAGGCCTGGCGTGCTGCGATTCATGGGGTTGCAAAGAGTTGGACACGACTGAGCGATTGATCTGATCTGATCTGATCTGAAAGTCATTTAGCAAACGAAATCAGATGACATGGATATGTCACTGGGCTATACTTAATAGAAGTTCTTGATTGAAGTTCTTACTGATGATTCTGCTATTACTTCTAACGATATTGTTTTCTATACTGCCTGCTTCAAGAAGTGTTGTTCCCTACATTATCAAGTGTGTGACTGAGCCACTGATATAATGATGGTGTGCAGCTCCATATGAAATCCATAAGTATAATGGTGTGACTCTGTATATAAGAAGCAACAAGACAGAATATTTTCCTGGACCAAGAGACTAGTAAGACAGGTGTGGTCCAGAGACTTTTGTTACTCACAGGGCCTAGTCCAGTAATAACACACTGAGTGGCCTATCAGTGAGATCTTTGGCAGACCTGCGAATGAACCCTCCCAGCACCATGGAACAAGATGGTAACGAAATGCTCTGCAAACCATGGTCAAACTCATGGCCATAAAAGGGCCCTGCTCTGGCAACTGGCACTTGCTATCTGCCTCTACAAA
>NW_011381269.1:0-791 GCF_000754665.1 Bison bison bison
TGAGCTTCATTATTCTCTTTGCAAAGAGAAAGCTAGGTAAATAATTTGAAATATAACAATTATAATGCCTTAAAATTATATAGTGCTGGGTCCACCAGCTGGTATCTTACTAACTTTGGGCAAGAAATCATCATTTTTAGAGGTAGAAGAAAATAACTTTGCTTCACAAAACCAACAGAAGTGGGCTTTATATCCTGACTGTATAATTGGTATCAGAGTGACCTTTTGCAAGTCATCCAACCACCAAGAGTTGCAGTTATGTGATTTTTTAAAGGGAAAAAGAATTTTTACCTCATCAAATGGCCAGTGCTAAATAAAGTCTTATTACCTCATCTTTAAATTGGAGGAAAATAATGGCTGCCTTATGAATTAGTTGGGTGGATCAAATGAGTTTGTGTAACAGAGTGCCAGGCCCAGTACCTGATACAAAACAGCATGTACAGTAAGTCCCCTACATACAAATGAATTCCACTCTGAGAGTGTGTTCATAAGTCCACCCAAGTTAGCCTAGGTACTTAACTAACACAATCAGCTATATAGTATTGCACTGTAATAGGTTTATAATACTTTTCACACAAATAATACATAAAAAACAAATTAAAAAAAATAAAAAATAAACATTTTTAATCTTACAGCTCAGTACCTTGAAAAGTACCGGAGTACAGTACAACAGCTGGCATACAGGGGCTGGCATCGAGTGAACAGGCAAGAGTTACTGCCTGGAGGTGGGAGATGGTAGAGCTGAAGGATCGTCAGCAGTAGGAGATGGAGGGCAAGCTGCAATTTCACTC
>NW_011381270.1:0-694 GCF_000754665.1 Bison bison bison
CTCACCTGGCAATTGATAACCAGATGAGTATGCAGGAATCACACAGCTCAGCTGGCAATAATCAAGCAGATGAACAGACAGGAATCACACAGCTCATCAGGCCCTGATCAAGTGACTGAGCACGAACAGTTCACGTGACTGATCATGCACAGATCACGTGCCTCAGCGTGCACTGATCACGTAGCTGATCATGCACTGATCACCTGGCTGATCATGTACTGATCACGTGACTGTGCATTCACTGATCACGTGGCTGATCATACACTGATCCCGTGGCTGACATTCACTGATCACTTGGCTGATAATACACTCATCACGTGGCTGATCATGCACTAATCACGTTGCTTATCACGCACTGATCAGATGGATATCATGCACTAATCACGTGGCTGATCATACACTGATCATGTGACTGCGCATGCACTGATCACCTGACTGATCATGCACTGATCATGTGGCTGATCATGCACTGATCACGTGCCTGATCATGCACTGACCACGTGGCTGATCATGCAATGATCATGAAGCTGAACATACACTGATCACGAATCTGTGCATGCACTGATCACATGCCTGATCATGCACTGATAACGTGGCTGATCATGCATTGATCACGAAGCTGAGCTTACACTGATCACGTGATCTGCATGCACTGATCACGTGGCTGATCATGCACTGATACCCTGGCTATCAT
>NW_011381271.1:0-539 GCF_000754665.1 Bison bison bison
CCCTGACCTTGCCATGAGCATGAGCAAGGTTTGCCTTTTCCTGTGCTTTCAGTGATGGACCAGAACTGCAGCATGAGGACCTGCTACCTGCAGTGTCTTCCAGTTTGAAATATTACTAATTGTACTCTTTGTAGAACACATATATTGGGTATCAGGACTATAGGATGGATGGCTTAGCTTGATCCTCTTATTGCTTCCCTCCCCACCGCCTTGGGCGACAAGGCAGGCCTGGGTGTGTTCTCACATGGAGAACAGCATCACATTTGCCAGGAGCTACCATGGGAGACCCCATGCATGACAAAGGTCATGCAGAGAATATCTGACAGGCAAAGGCGGATCAGGACTCGAGGGATTCCCTGGACCTGCTCAAGCATCTGCCCCAAAACCAAAATCTGTCTGTCCACTGTTTACTATAGTATGCCTTTCATCTAGTTCTTCTGACATTAACAGGGTACGTCTCCCTGACAATCATTCTCTGAAGAAAATCAACTTAAGGCTCTAGTTAATAAGTCTCCTGGGCTTGAAAGGAACATTTTAAT
>NW_011381271.1:4464-5096 GCF_000754665.1 Bison bison bison
TTATTCTTCCTTGTATTGTCAGAACTCTTGGACAGAGCACTCAGAAGCTCGTGACTGAATTACATCTGGCTAGTTTTAAAAAAATAAAAAGGGAAAGATGCCAGGAGCCAGGAGAAGACCTGACAGGCAAAGGCGGATCAGAAGTCAAGGGATTCCCTGGACCTGCTCGAGCATCTTCTCCAAAACCAAAATCTGTCTCTCTACTGTTTACTATATTATGCCTTCCACCAATTCTTTTGACATTAACAGGGGGTTCTCTCCAACCACCTTTCTCTGAAGAAAACCAACTTAGGGCTCTAGTTAATAAGTCTCCTGGGATTGAAAGGAACATTTTAAATCTAACCCCTCTGTTACTATTTTAGCTTGCTTGGCAGTTTTATCCACACTCTTGTAACTAATGCACGTGATTGTTCACAACACCCCAAGCATAACCATCGAGTGATAAAAAAGAAAAGCTTTATTAGAATAACACTGCATTGTTGAGGCAATGTTTGCTATTGAGTTTCCTTGTCCTTTACCCAATGTGCACCTGTAAGTGCATTAGCTAGTATAGTTGGTATGCAAGAAAAACAATCAGTAGACTTGGTATTAGCAACATAAGACTCTTGAGTTAATAAGTACTTTCTTTGTTG
>NW_011381272.1:0-753 GCF_000754665.1 Bison bison bison
AGGACTCTCAAGAGTATTCTCCAAGCTCAGCTTTGTTTAGAGTCCAATTCTCACATCCATACCTGACTACTGGAAAAACAATAGCTTTGACTAGATGGACCTTGGTCAGCAAAGTAATGTATCTGCTTTTTAATATGCTATCTAGGTGGGGCATAGCTTTTCTTCCAAGGAGCAAACATCTTTTAATTTCATGGCCACAGTCACCATCTGCAGTGACTTTGGAGCCCAAGAAAATAAAGCCTGTCACTGTTTCCATTGTTTCCCCATCTACTGGCCATGAAGTGATGATGGGACTGGATGCCATGATCTTAGTTTTCTGAATGTTGAGCTTTAAGCTAACTTTTTCACTCTTCTTTTTCAATGTCATCAAGAAGTTCTTTAGTTCTTCTTCACTTTCTGCCATAAGGGTGGGGTCATCTGCATATCTCCGGTTCTTGATATTGCTCCTGGCAATCTTGATTCCAGCTTGTGCTTCATCCAGCCTAGCATTTCACATTATGTACTCTGCATGTAAGTTAAATAATCAGGGTGACAATATACAGCCTTGACATACTCCTTTCCCGATTTGGAACCAGTCTGTTGTTCCATGTCCAGTCCTAACTGTTGCTTCCTGACCTGCATACACAGTTCTCAGGAGGAAGTTCAGGTGGTCTGGTATTCCCATCTCTTGAGAATGTTCCAGTTTGTTGTGATCCACACAGTGAAAGGCTTTGGCATAGTCAATAAAGAAGAAGTAGATGTTTTTCTGGAACT
>NW_011381273.1:0-501 GCF_000754665.1 Bison bison bison
AACAAAATTACATACATATAAAATTTCAGCAGACACCCATCAGTTTGCCGTGACAGAAAGGGAACATGTTATTAACCATGCTGCAGGCAGCCATGGAGTCTCTGGGATTTTTATGAAATATGATCTCAGCTCTCTTATGGTGACAGTTACTGAAGAGCATATGCCTTTCTGGCAGTTTTTTGTAAGACTTTGTGGTATTGTTGGAGGAATCTTTTCAACAACAGGCATGCTACATGGAATTGGCAAATTTATAGTTGAAATAATTTGCTGTCATTTCAGACTTGGAGCCTACAAACCTGTCAATTCTGTTCCCTTTGAAGATGGCCACACGAACAACCATGTACCTCTTTTAGAAAATAATACACATTAACACCTCCCAAGTAAAGGAGAAGAACTTTTTGCCTGAGACATAAAACCTTTTTTAATAATAAAATATTGTGCAATATATTCAAAGAAAAGAAAAATGAGAAGCAGAAATCACACCTAGGGAGAAAAAAAAAA
>NW_011381274.1:0-509 GCF_000754665.1 Bison bison bison
AAAACTAGTCCACCTCAACAATCCTGTTTGATTCTGGGCAGTTGTGGCCTGACAACCAGTTGAGAAAATTAAGGTTCCTGGTGACCAGCCTGCAGTTGGGTCCTCCCTGTTCAAAGTCCCAGAACCAATGGACTGGTGTGAAATGATATGCCCTTTACCCTGAAGAATGACAGGGGAGACAGGTGCGGATGCCGCAGGTGAATCATGCACACCCTTGCACACCCACACTCATCACCCAAGGAGCCACGTTTTATCAGTGATGTCAAGGTAATACTCCTTAATGATCACTGTGTTCAAAAAGTAGGGGTTACACCGCAAGGAAAAGATCAACTTGCTGTGGGACCAGGGATGGCTCGCACCTGTACCTGCTAGGATAGGGAGAAGAGAAAGGTGCAAGCTTCTAGGGACCTCAGCTTGCCTCCCATTAACAGCTTCCACGAAGCCTCTCCAAACTCTCACAGTGTAGGAACATGGATAACATGATCCTCCCACTCCCCACCAAGTCCCAT
>NW_011381275.1:0-853 GCF_000754665.1 Bison bison bison
CACAGCCAACATACAGTGCTGGGTCAGGCATAGATAACCTTCATAGACACTCCTGTTCCAGAAAGGGGAGGGGGAGATAGGAGTCAACAGTAGCAGTTCTGAAATCCCACAGGTTCTTGTTGGCAGTCCTTTGATTAGGATTTAAGGCCTGGAAACTTCCTAGGCTTCAGTCTCTGAATTTTTAATTCTGCCCTCTGACATGATTCCATTGCATGAAAGGTGGATAGTATATGGTTACAGTGAAACAGTCTCCCTAGCCTACTTTCTGCTTGTCGAAGGTAGAAATCCAGAGGTCTCTTATTTTGTACTATTGCTGGTCCTTTCAGTCCAATCTGAACATAAATATGTTATTTTAAAAACTTGGTGTGTCTCCTGATAGTCTTACTGGTTTTCATGGCAAAGCACCCCACTCTAAAGCCATCATCACACATGTCTTCATAATAAGGCCTAGTCTGTCTTGGTTTTCTGCTGAGATAGCTGAGGGATAACACCCTGAAACCTGGTAGAAGTCTTATTGTGTGACTGAAATGATCTCTGAGTGACACCCCTAAACTCTTTGGAGGGCATTGGACTGCCTAAATAATGCCATGAAGCATCCCCTTCCAGCTTTCTGAGGCTTAACAAAGAATTTTACAGTCACACTCATCTTTAGACAACCTTTATTAAAAATAATAAAGGAATAAGAATTGATGTATAGGTGCTATAAAACGTTATATTTAGACCACCTTATCTCAATGCCCTGGATAGAACCTTGCTTGAGAGCCATTAATTTTAGCATCCTCTGTCATGTTAAAAGCTAAGAAAATTTCCAATTCAGGTAAGTTTTTGTCTTTATTTTTTAATAGTTCTTTCT
>NW_011381276.1:0-543 GCF_000754665.1 Bison bison bison
CTGTATGTATTCTTTGGAGAAATATCTGTTAGGTGTTCTGCCCATTTTTTGATTGGGTTGTTTTTTCTAATATTGAGCTGCATGAGCTTTTTATATATTTTGGAGATTAATCCTTTGTCAGTTGTTTCATTTGCAATTATTTTCTTCCATTCTGAGCATTATCTTTTTGTCTTGTCTTTGGTTTTCTTTGAAATGCAAAAGTTTTTAAGTTGAATTAGATTCTATTTATTTTTGTTTTTATTTCCATTACTCTAGGAAGTGGGTCATGGAGGATCTTTCTGTGATTTATATCAGAGTGTTCTGCCTATGTTATCCTCTAAGAGTTTTAGAGTCTTGTTTTACATTTAGCTCTTTAGTCCATATTGACTCTATTTTTGTGTTTGGTGTTAGGAAGTGTTCTAATTTCTTTCTTTTATACATAGTTTTCCTAGCACCACTTATTGAAGAGACTGTCTTTTCTCCATTGTATATTTTTGCCTCCTTTGTCAAAGATAAGGTGCCTACAGGTGCATGGGTCTATCTCGGGACTTTCTATCTTGTTCC
>NW_011381277.1:0-660 GCF_000754665.1 Bison bison bison
CTACAGTCATCAAGACAGTATGGTACTGGCACAAAGACAGAAATATAGATCAATGGAACAAAATAGAAAGCCCAGAGATAAATCCATGCACCTATGGACACCTTATATTTGACAAAGGAGGCAATGGAGAAAAGACAATCTCTTTAACAAATAGTGCTGGGAAAACTGGTCAACCGCTTGTAAAGAATGAAACTAGAACACTTTCTAACACCATACACAAAAATAAACTCAAAATGGATTACAGATCTAAATGTAAGACCAGAAGGTATAAAACCCCTACAGGAAAACATAGGCAAAACACTCTCTGACATAAACCACAGCAGGATCTTCTATGACCCTCCTCTCAGAGTAATGGAAACACAAGCAAAAATAAACAAATGAAACCTAATTAGACTTAAAAGCTTTTGCACAACGAAGGAAACTATAATCACGGTGAAAAGACAGCCTTCAGAATGGGATTAAATAATAGCAAATTAAGCAATTGACAAAGAATTAACCTCACAAATATACAAGCAACACCTGTAGCTCAGTTCCAGAAAAATAAACGACCCAATCAAAAAAATGTGCCAAAGAACTAAACAGACATTTCTCCAAAGAAGACATACAGATGGCTAACAAACGCATGAAAAGATGCTCAACTCATTATCAGAGAAATGTAAA
>NW_011381278.1:0-595 GCF_000754665.1 Bison bison bison
CCACCTCATGCGAAGAGTTGACTCATTGGAAAAGACTCTGATGCTGGGAGGGGATTGGGGGCAGGAGGAGAAGGGGGACTACAGAGGATGAGATGACTGGATGGCATCACTGACTCGATGAATGTGAGTCTCAGTGAACTCCGGGAGTTGGTGATGGACAGGGAAGCCTGGCGTGCTGCGATTCATGGGGTCGCAAAGAGTTGGACACGACTGAGCGACCGATCTGATCTGATACATTTACAAGTGAAAAAGCTGGCCTAAAACTCAACATTCAAAAAACAGATCATGGCAACCAGTCTCATCACTTCATGGCAAATAGAAGGGGAGAAAGTGGTTCCAGTGACAGATTTTATTTTCTTGGGCTCCAAAATCACTGCAGTGACTGCAGCCACAAAATTAAAAGACTCTGGCTCCTTGGAAGAAAAGCTATGACACACCTAGAAAGCGTATTAAAAAACAGAGATATCACTTTGCCAACAAAAGTCTGTATAGTCAAAGCTATAATTTTTCCACTAGTCATATTATGGATGTGAGAGTATTAGAAAAGACTCTGATAGCTGGGAGGGATTGGGGGACAGGAGTAGAAGGGGACGAC
>NW_011381279.1:0-689 GCF_000754665.1 Bison bison bison
TTTGCTCTCCTATGCCCTCTCAAGCCCTGCCCTTTTCACTCTCAGGGTGACTTCCACAAAGATTAGAATATTTACATTAGGGAAGGAAAGACAGCACCTAAGAGCCGGCACTCTGGAGTCCCCTAAACTGGGCATGAATGCTAGCTCTTTGAGCAAGGTACACAGCGTTGATGGGCTTCAGAGTCCTCACTTAAACTAGGGGTCAACTTGGTAACTATCCCATAGATCAACTATAAGGATTTGATGAGATTATTTCATTCAACCAACGTTTAGGGAATGTCTACTTTACAACTGGCTGAGACTGTGCTAGGTGCTACAGACACATCAGAGGAAAAACTAGACATGGTTTCTGGCTCATGGAACTTCCAATCACAAAGGGGAGACCACAGTGCCCCTTCTATGCTATCAATGGACTTCCTGTTTACCGCAAGGCAGTAGCAGCTGATGTTTGGATGTGTTTTACAACTAGAAACTAGGCCTCTTTGCCCATCTTTAACCCAAACAATACTATCTGCCTGAGACCATATTTCTGAAAACGTGCCCTCTTTCCAGGTTGCTTCATTGTTGTGTGCTGCCTACTAGGACACCCATGCTGGTTTTATTCACTCACTGAAAGAGATGGGAATAGCAGACCACCTGACCTGCCTCTTGAGAAACCTATATGCAGGTCAGGAAGCAACAGTTAGAAC
>NW_011381280.1:0-775 GCF_000754665.1 Bison bison bison
TTTTTAGTAGTTAGCATATACTCATCACATTATACTGAGTTGGCCAAAAATTTGTTTGGTTTATAAGCAGCTGAGTAATTTGTCTCAAGTCTTTCTTATTCTACATCTGTAAAATTAATCCTATTTTCAACAAAAAATAGAAAAAAAAATAATAAAAATACTTCAAAACACTTAACATTCTGAGTAGAAATATTTACTTCTTTCCAAAGTTGTCTATACAATTTTTAGCTCTAGGAACTTTACTCAGTGCTCAGTGGTTGCCTAAATAGGAAGGAAATCCAAAGACAAGGGGATATATGTATATGTATCGCTGATTCACTTTACTGTACAGTAGAAACTAACACAATATTGTAAGGCAACTATACTCCAATAAAAATTAATTAAAAATAAATAATAATAGTAACCCCCCCCAAAAAGTTATCTCTACAATTTTTGTAATGTATCTTCAAGAACACATTTCTTAAATCTAAACAAAAAGTGTTAGGGCTATTCTAAATTATCATTTTATCTGATTAAAAAATAAATACAAATTTCTCACTAGATTTTAAGAGAGAAGCTTGCAGTGGGCACTGGATACAGGTGGCAGAGGCTGTCCCCAAAGAAGGTAGTTACTTGGTCCCTGCTATATCCAGCTTGTCACGTTCTCTCACTTCCCCAGCTTTCTCAGTACGTCTGCCTGGAATTATTCTAATATGAGAGTGCTCTCTCTTTCCTGTTGGTACCCTGTCTTAGAAGACTATATTTATTTTTTCCACTCAGAAATGCAAGTTGTTTT
>NW_011381281.1:0-765 GCF_000754665.1 Bison bison bison
ATGATACCATGATGTGAATTGAAGAAAGTGTATAAGTAGGTTGAGACTTATATTTCTAACAAATTCAGGCACCATGTTTTCCAAAATAATGACTGAATTGGGAAGTCTAAAAAGATTGTGAAAGGGGAGAGCCTCCAGGCAAACTTTGAAAGGTCTTGAGGGTTAGAATTCAGCAGTTTATCTTGAGATCATGTTTGGTCCACTGAATGATCACCCACCCTGGGCTAATATAGAACAGAGACCACCCCTAGCATGAGAAGAAATACAAAGAATGAGATATAGGGGCAATGGAGAGGGAGAGATGACTCTAGGGAGCTCTGCATAGACTTCCCCAGGACATGAAGACTGTGCTGAGAATTCAGTCAAAGAAGGGACTGTTTGTATGGCACCATTAGCTGGCTGGATTGTAGCCAATGGCCAGGGATGGAGAATGAGGATGGTTAGGTGAGTGTGATAGCACACAGATGCCCTGTGCAAGGGACTAGGGGAGGCTGCGTGGGGGGACATGGGAAAATTTAGAACCTGGAAGAACATCAGGGAGGTTTGAATGCAAAAAATGAGTATACAGTCAGACTTAAGAGTTGGAATGTATTTGTGGAGCCAGAGTCTGTGGGACATCATATGTCATACAATGTGTTTCGACCTTTACCAGAAGAACAATTAAGGGACTCCCCTGGTGGTCCAGTGGTTAACACTCTGCTCTTCCACTACGGGTAACATGGATTTTGATCCCTGGTAAGGGAACTAAGATCTCACATGCTGTGT
>NW_011381282.1:0-456 GCF_000754665.1 Bison bison bison
ATTCTGACTCTAATCACCTGGTGGTATTCGGGATGGATAGCATCACCATGTATTTTCTTTTTATGTTGTGTTTTCAGTTTAGAGTTGAGTTTTCCAGGTGGAGTTTTGCTGTCTTTACTTATTTCTTTACTCTGATTCAATTTTTTTGGTTTTAGCAGATGATTCTTTCAGAGGAGAATAACCAGGAAAAGATACTAACGGACAGGGTGCTTGATGTATATCATGAGCAAGAAAACATGCCAAGCGCCAATGGAAAGGCAAGTCCTTGGTCTCGCTCTCTGTCTGGTTCTCATCTTACCATCCAGTCTGTGCGGTGTTGGGACCTCTCACCGATGCACCATGTAGGTCTGAGTGGCCACGAGGGTCCTGTGAGCTCCCAGAGCGCAGAAGGCAGTTTTGACCTCACAGATTGCCCGGAAGTACTGTGTTCCCTCCCTCCCAAAACCAGGCTGTGTA
>NW_011381282.1:4747-5072 GCF_000754665.1 Bison bison bison
CAGGATAGAGACCTAGAAAAATCCCATTCTCGTTTAAGAGATGGCCAAAATAGCTCTGTAATGAACACAGTTTTAAGTTGTTATCCATACACTTGTTAAAGAAGTCCCAGCAGGGCACGTGCAGACCCGAGGCCCCACTCCCCATTCGCCGTCCCCAGAAGCCCGTGGGTGAGAGGCCATGTCCTTGGGATGTGGCGCTGCTGGGGGCACCGACCCCATTGCCAGCCAGCCAGCCACCCTGTCCTTCTGACGGGAAAGGTGTTGCCCTGCGCTGCAGGTGGGCACTGGCTGAACATAGAGAGTCAGGCCGGGTCTGTGCTGACGC
>NW_011381283.1:0-588 GCF_000754665.1 Bison bison bison
TTTACCTTCAGGGGATTAGCAGACGACCTTCCTGTTTGTTTCAACTTCCCCAGTGATATAGAAAGCTTTATTATTCCCCCTAAAGAAGGATGTGTCGGAGCCTCTAAAAAGGCAGTTCTGACTCATTCTCCAGCCTCAGGTATTGAACATAGAGGGCGTCTAGCGCTTTGGATTTTACAGGCTCGTATGCCCGGGGCCCTTGATCCCCACGAATTTATAATCCATAGACCCCCTCCTGGATATCCAAGTTGTTATAATACCGAGCCTTCAGATGCCATATGGAACACTATAGATGATCGTACAGGGTATCCGATTTGGAAATCTTGTACTTATCGTTTAAGAGCTGATTACAGAATACCGGGAGGAGGAAATTACATGATTCGAGATTGGAGTAACTCAGACCTAGATAGGAGCCCATTGCCCCTTGATGACTTTCCCAGCAGATTTTATAATTGGAAGAAAGATTTGGTTTCTTGGCCTTTAAGCATTACTAGATGGCATAATAATCGATTTGTTTCGCCTATATTGTCTTATACAACTAAGAACAGAACCTCTTGGCAGCCAGAAATTTGGAGGGCCCTTGCTGCC
>NW_011381284.1:0-525 GCF_000754665.1 Bison bison bison
ATTCCGTTGTCCATGTGGCTGGAAAAGGATGTTTCTTCCATTGTGTGATAAGTTTGTTTCTAAGGAGCTAATTCTATTGTTTCTTTGCAAGCAGCGAAGATACTGTTAGAGATTTAAGCAGTAGGTTGATAAAATGTTTAAGGCAGTTTTGAGTTGATGCCGCACGGACTGCTCTGTGATCGTCTCCATACTGGTTGACATTTTAGTATCTGATTAGGCTCAAACGTTGATAAAGAACTAGCATATGAATGAACTAACTATATTCTTGCTGTTGAATAAATATGGATCAACTTGAAAAAGATAAGAATGATAGAAATAATAGAAAAAAGAAAATAAAAGAATGCATACCCTTGTAAATTTGGATTAATATGAATGTGGGGTGATTTTTTTCAAATAGTTGAATTTTTCAACTATTAGAAAAATATATTTGGTTCTCTTCAGCGTTTACATGGGGCTTCCCAGGTGGAATGTGAATTCAAGTGGGCCTTGGAAAGCATCACTACGAAAAAGGCTAGTGGAGTGATG
>NW_011381285.1:0-811 GCF_000754665.1 Bison bison bison
AAGGGGGTTCTGCCCCACCATGACCAGATGTCCATATGTGTGTCCAAATAGATAGCTAATCCTTTGATGCAATAAATTTGGTCAATCTGAAAAGAATTAGGGTTAGAGGTAATTTTTTACATAAGATTCAGGATCTTACCAATGCACAATACATTTCAAACATATATGATTTGCAGTTAATCTTATTGAGCATATATCATGTCTTAATATCTCTTAATATGACCATCATCAAAATATTTTAAACGAGTTATCACACCTAAATTTTCTTTAGGCCAAAGCATTCAGCTTCCTTCAGCAATTCTTATAACAAGGTTATCAGGTATATTATCACCCTAGTAGATGTCTTCCAAATACCCTAAATGTTGACAATGATCTTCTGGAAATCTGACAACTGGGACTAATCTCGCTATCCAAGACATGATTTGAAAAACACAAAAAACTGCCTACCATCATCTGGACTATTATAATCTTATTAATGTTGTTTATGTATTTGCTTCATAGTATCATCATTTTCACTTAGATTATTATTGTATCTACTAAACACCCCTGTTCTTCCCATGAAATGCTGTCAACTCAGATCTCTATCATTAATTTCTTTGAAAGAAATAGAATTCTGTAATCTAGATTTCTAGGATCAGAAAGAACATATTATCCAGTAATAAAATGACAACTTTGGGTATAATCTGTCTTCTCTTAGGCTTTTAGAAACACCAGAACATGATTATCTTGCAGAGAAATGCATGGCAATCAGGATGAATGGAGAAAAAAGGAAAGATAGTGTGGTACATAAAGAGTAACTTTAAAAAGTAAA
>NW_011381286.1:0-772 GCF_000754665.1 Bison bison bison
ACGCAGGTGCACTGGGATCCCAGAGAGAATACCCTTTCAATGATAGATCTTCCCAGGTTAAGGGGCGGGAATGAAGGGCCCAGGCAATGTCAAACTCAGTGAGCAACAGGAGGCCGGGTGATGGCAGGACCCACAGCAGGATGATTCTGAAAAAGATACTTACTTCACCCTGCCTCTAGTAGTATCACCTAGGAGTCTCATGCTGCAACCACAGCTGATTTGAGGGAGACTTGTTTCACTCACCGACACACTGAATGCCCAGGCCCCAGTCTCAGCAGGCCACCTGCTACATGCATAGCCCAAATCCATGCTCTTCAGTCAGCTTGTATGAGCCTGAGCATCCACATTTGGGAAAGGACAGTGTCACGGCTCCAACATGGCTGCCCTTCACGGCCCACCTCCAGACCCTTTACCACATGTGTCTCTGTCAGTTACCACTCATGGAAGAATCTTCCCTGCTGGGGTAGTACTTCATGGGATCGTCCCACTCGTCTTAGCTGATGATCTGGTGGCAACACGAGGAATGTCACCTCTGGGCTGACCAGGACCCGAACTTCCCATGAGCAGCCAAGAACTCCAACATCAAGCATCAACTGTATGCAGGACCAAAACTAGTCCACCTCAACAATCCTGTTTGATTCTGGGCAGTTGTGGCCTGACAACCAGTTGAGAAAATTAAGGCTCCTGGTGACCAGCCTGTGGCTGAGTCCTCCCTGTTCAAAGTCCCGGATCCAATGGACTGTTGTGGAATGATGTGCCCTTTACCCTGAAG
>NW_011381287.1:0-693 GCF_000754665.1 Bison bison bison
CCTTTGCTGACACCCAGGTTTTGGTGAGGGAACAGGTCCCACAATAAGTTTTCAAAGGATCTGGCTGTGATGTATCATTAAATTCCTCTCAGTGAAAGCAGTAACTCTGTGTCTTCTTCTCTCCGCATTCTATTTCCAGAAATTTATTACACGCCTCTTAGCTCATCGTAGGTGCTCAGTATTTACTTAGTGTGTGAAAGACAGAAAAGCTCTTGGAGGCCTGAAGGTGTCACTTGGCTCGGCACTTTTGATCTCTTTGTATATTTGGTGATTGAATTCTTTCTTTCCTGGGTTGATGTGTACACTATAATCAAGGCAAAATATAAGGCATTAATACGTATCCATAAATATAGGTTCTTGCTTTCAAGGAACTCGTACAGCAGATTTCTACAAGTTAGGGCTTTTCAAATGCTCTAGAAGTATGTGAACGTTCAGTATGATTCATTTTCACTACAAAGAAAAATCGTTTGACTTCCATAGCAAAGGTGGATACCTTCCAACGTTGAGTCCAATACTTATACCTTGACCATTTCAGGCAAGACTTGTGGTTCCTTCTGGAGGTGTGTGGCACTTGCAGAAATGTGAAGATTTTCCAATGTGCTCAGACTTTGTTGTCATTTTAAATCATCAAGAAAGCTTCCAGGTCTCCCAGCACACACAGTCAGTAGCCAACGGAGTGGATTCCAGGAATAT
>NW_011381288.1:0-605 GCF_000754665.1 Bison bison bison
CTGGGTCTCCTGCATTGCAGGCAGATTATTTACCATCTGAGTCATCAGGGAAGCCCAAGTAAATGCTATAGTTATCCCCAGTATCATATCATGAAGGTTTATTCACATTGCTTTACACTGACATATCACATTATGTGACCATACCACAAACCATCCATTACTCATTTTCTTGTTAATGGGCATTTAGTAGATTCCCCAAATTTTGCTATTACAAACAATGCCACTACACGTTTCCTTAGGTACATGTGTTAAAATCTGTCTTGGAATACGCTAGGTCATAGGATGTGCAAATGCTTGACTTTACAAAATAATAACCAAATTGTTTTCCAAAGCAGCTATAGCAAGCTATATTCCCACTAACAATGTAAAAGAGAACTCACATACGCATTCTCCCTAGCACTTTGCATTTGCAGGCTACCTAAATTTTATCATTCAAATACATGTAAAATGGTTTCTCCCTGTGGTCCTGATCTGCATTTCCCTAAGGAACTGTGGGCTTATCTCTTCCTATTTATTAGCCATGTTGCCATTTCTCTGAAATGCTTAGTCCTCTTTGTTTCTCCATTCACTTATAATGAAAAAAAAAAAAAAACTGTCAAAAAAAA
>NW_011381289.1:0-575 GCF_000754665.1 Bison bison bison
CTCAGCCTCCTGGGTGATGCATGAGGGCACTGTCCCAATTGGACCTTGTGTTTCACACACTTCCCAGCCAATCAGACACTTAGGTGCTCTGCAGGGGCACTGACCATGATTGGATCTGTGCTTTGTGCTCTTCCCTAGACCAAAATCTCAGGTAACTGGTTGGAGGGCAAGGCAAAGTCCCAGGTGGACCATGCCTCTTATGCAGCTCTCTGGTCTCAGCCACTCAGTTTGCTGCCTGTTCCAGAGCACACAGTCTCAAGTGTGCCATATGTCTCCTCAGGGTAGCTGACCCCAGGCTGTCATGATCCTGGCCTATGTGAACTGTCCACGAACCCAGGAATTCATCATTAGCAAATTCAACCAGCTTAGAGCTTGGTAGGGGATGTCTCTGGGACCAAGATACCAGTAACCTATTTCCTTCTGTCTCTGGCAGTCGTGCACATTCCTCTCTCCCTCTGTGGAAGAAAAGGGTCTTAAAGTAGAAAGCTGGCTTGGTCTCCTTTGGTATTTTCCAGTGCACAGTCTTCTCGCTCTGTGACTGTGCCATGGTTCACTATGTGGCCTTAGAGCCTTCT
>NW_011381290.1:0-573 GCF_000754665.1 Bison bison bison
AGAATACTGGAGTGGGTTGCCATTTCCTTCTCCAGAGGATCTTCCCAACCCAGGAATCGAACCCGGGTCTCCTGCATTGCAGGCAGATTCTTTACTGACTGAGCTACCAGGGAAGATTAAACAGCTCATACAACTCAACAACAACAAAAAACCAACCCAATCAAACAATGCACAGAAGACCAACGCAGACATTTCTGCAAAGAGGACACACAGATGGTCAACAGGTAAATGAAAATATGCTCAGCACTGATAACTATTAGAGAAATACAAATGAAAATGAGCATGAGGTATCATCTCAGTCTTGTCAGAATGGCCATCTTCACAATGTCTACAAATAAATTCTGGAGAGAGTGTGGAGAATATAGAACTCTCCTCCACTATAGTTGGGGGTATAATTTGGTGCAACCACTACGAAGAAGAGTATGGAAGTTCTTTAAAAAAACTAAAACAGATCCCCTCATGTGATACAGCAATCCCACTTCGGCAGAAAACTGATTTGAAAAGATACCCACACCCCAATGTCTACACACCAGCAGTATTTACAAGAGTTAGGACATGGAAGCAACCTAAATG
>NW_011381291.1:0-554 GCF_000754665.1 Bison bison bison
ACTGAAGGGTAATTGCTTTCTAGAATTTTGTTGCTTTCTTTGAAACCTCAACATGAATCAGCCATATACCCCCTCCTTTGAACCTCCTGCCCATCATCTCCTTCCCCGGTATAGAGTTTTTTAAAACTCTAAAAATACAGTTACTATATGATCCAACAATAACACAACTGGTCATATATCCAGTAAGATGAAAACTCCCATCAGAAAAGTGATATGCACAACAGTGTTTATAGTAGAACAATGTACAGTAGCAAAGACATGGAAACAGCCTTAAATGCCCATAGATAGGTGAATGGATAAAGACAGATATATTATGTATGCAATGGAATGTTAGCCATAAGAAAGAATGATATAAAGCTATTTTTTTCAACATGCCAAATAATTCAGAGAAAGACATGAGGAGCTTAGGTGGGTTCAGGTCACCTTGACACATCCTTTGGACCTCAGTTCATGGGAGGTCTTCATCATTTCTCCCAGGTATCTAAAGTCAGCTGTTGTATAACAGCTCTAGAGCCTTGTGGCTTCTGAGTCACCTTAGTCATTTTGAAGACTTG
>NW_011381292.1:0-691 GCF_000754665.1 Bison bison bison
GGTATTTCCAGCTGTCACATCTCAGCCTCTCAAGTTCCAAATGGTGCTTCATGTGATTCATAAACTCTAACATTTTTTAGAACCTTCAAGCAGCTGTGGCATTTAAAGACTGTGTGAGTTTTCGGTTCTGGCTGCCCATCTCCTATATGCTGTCCATAGTAGAAGTCATGAAGTAACACAATCAGATTGCCTTCTGTGGGATCAGCAAACTTATTTTGACTTGATACACTTGGAAAGTCAGTTTTTGTCAATACATTTCCCCCTAAAGGACTTACAGGCTTGCAATGAACATTGTCCTTTGGAAAAGCTGTTGGACAAGGTTCTCCACTCTGAACATGGCTTAATGAGTTATTCTGAACATGGCTTAATGAGTTATGAACACTGTCTGGTGTGCTTTGCTGAGTAGTCACTGTATGAAAAGTACCTGAAAGGGACAAAGCTAAAGAATGTTCTCCTATAATTCCATCACTGAGTGTAGGCCCTTTGGGACTTGTGCTATTTGTTTCAGAAGTGGAAAGTCGCTTTGATACACGAGGACTTTTATCCATATCTCCTGCAGAAACTGCTATTTCTACTGGATGCTGCAATGAACTTGTGAAGGTAATCAAAGGAGAACATAACTCTGAAAAGCTATTAGGCACTATTTGTGGTGAAATATTTTTAGAATCCGCTTTGGACAAAGGCTCAATAA
>NW_011381293.1:0-502 GCF_000754665.1 Bison bison bison
TTTGTACCAACATGGATGGACCTAGAGACTATCATACTAAGTGAAGTAAGTCAGACAGAAAACAAGACTCATATGATATCACTTATACGTAGAATCTAAAAAATGGTACAAACTGGAAGGAGATAAAAGAAATACACAAGTATATTTGGAGATGTCCATAATTATCTTAGTATGAATAGGACAAGAAGACATGAATTCATTATGATAATACTTGATCAACAGTATCAATCAATAAAACGCTGTATGCAACAACTTCAAAATATATATCCTCAGGAGCATACAGGACATTCACTAAGACTGACCACATGTCGGGCCATTAAACAAGATTCAATATATGTAGAAGGGCTGAAGTTATGCAAAGTATTTTTTCTTACCACAAAAAAATTAAAGACAAATAGAAATACATATTTTAGAAAGCCCAAGTATGAAATTATCACACTTTTAAATAAGTCATGCGACAAAGAAGAAATGACAAGGAAAACTAGAAAATATTGTGAACAGA
>NW_011381294.1:0-562 GCF_000754665.1 Bison bison bison
ACAGGAGACAGGATCAAGACCATCCCCATGAAAAGAAATGCAAAAAAGCAAAATGGCTGTCTGGGGAGGCCTTACAAATAGCTGTGAAAAGAAGAGAAGCAAAAAGCAAAGGAGAAAAGGAAAGATATAAACATCTGAATGCAGAGTTTCAAAGAATAGCAAGAAGAGATAAGAAAGCTTTCTTCAGCCATCAATGCAAAGAAATAGAGGAAAACAACAGAATGGGAAAGACTAGGGATCTCTTCAAGAAAATCAGAGATACCAAAGGAACATTTCATGCAAAGATGGGCTCGATAAAGGACAGAAATAGTATGGACCTAGCAGAAGATATTAAGAAGAGATGGCAAGAATACAAAGAAGAACTGTACAAAAAAGATCTTCACTACTCAGATGATCATGATGGTGTGATCACTGACCCAGAGCCAGACATCCTGGACATCCAGGCTTTTTAGTTCCAGACATCCAGACATCCAGGCTTTTTAGTTCCTCTTCACTTTCTGCCATAAGGGTGGTGTCATCTGCATATCTGAGGTTACTGATATTTCTCCTGGCAATCTTGATT
>NW_011381295.1:0-534 GCF_000754665.1 Bison bison bison
AAGGGTCAGACACAGCTGAGCGACCAACACTTTCACTTTCATTAATACTTAGGGGCATAGTGCCAAATTGCCTGGGTTTGGATTCTGGTTCTACCACTTTTTAGCTGTGTGACTTTGGGCAAGTTATTTAATCACTTGGAGCTTCAGTTTCTTCATCTGTAAAATAGGAAGATTAATAGAATCTATCTTACAGGTGTTGTTGTGAGGACTAGATGAGTTAATACAGGTAAAATGTTCAGCCAGTACCTAGCATTTGGTAAGACTGTCTCTCAGTGTTAACTACTTTGGTAGCCAGCCCCCAAAGTGGCTCTCCAATGATCCTCTGTTTTGAGGATTGAGACTCTGTTCGTGTGTTTGTAGTAAGGCCTCAGTTCCTCTTCAGCTGCTGACCAGAGGCCACCACGGTTTGTCATACCATGTGGACTTCTCCATGGGGCTATTTGACTTGGCAGACTGTTTTCTTCTCTCTGAGTGATCTGAGAGAGAGAGCAGAAGTGAGTGACAATGTCCAAGATGAAAGATGAGATCTTTTAT
>NW_011381296.1:0-577 GCF_000754665.1 Bison bison bison
TGGGCCAGAATTTTGTACTGGCTGCTTTCTTTCCCAAGGACTTGAGTTTCTACTGGGTGACTCTCACTTGCACCTATCAGTTCTCTTGGGGTTCCAGTGGCTGACTCCCCACGTCCCTTCACACCTAGCTGCTATTTCTGATCCATGATGCTAGCACTGGGATCCTTCAGAAAACCCTATCAGTTTCCCTTAACTCTGCCTTTCACTCAACCTCAATCACCCCTTTCTGAGTGTGGCATTTGCTTCATGCCACAATACTGATGGATCCACCACTCTACCTGCCATGGTTCTTAGCCCATAAACAGTGCTTAACAGGTGCTTCTTGCTATTTTTGTATTTATATGGACAAAATGGTTAATACATCTAAATTCGGTTTTGTCCAATTTCAAGCCGGGTTTTTTTTCCATCTCATGGTATTTCTGGCACTAGAGAATTTCTAGTTATTGTCAGCCTTTATAAAACTTCAGCTTAAGGAGTACAATGTGATGATTAGAGGGGTCAATGTATATGGATGTGTTTCGAAAAGTTCAAAGCCTGGAACTGAAAAACAGTTTAAAATGGAAAAAAAAAAAAAAAA
>NW_011381297.1:0-893 GCF_000754665.1 Bison bison bison
AAACAGACTCTCCTGTGGAGCCTCCAAAGAAACCAGCCCTACACCAAAGTTTTAGCCCAGTGAAACTCAGTTTGGACTTCTGACCTCCAGAACTCTATGAGAGTAAATTTTTAATTTAATTCCCTAAATGTATGGTGATTTGCTACAACAGTGACTGGAAACTAATACACCACTCACACAGTTGAATGCCCTCTTAACCCAGTTGGGAGAAGGCCAATAATCAATAGTTCCA
This sequence comes from Bison bison bison, assembly GCF_000754665.1. NCBI lineage: Eukaryota > Metazoa > Chordata > Mammalia > Artiodactyla > Bovidae > Bison > Bison bison. The sequence continues at coordinate 233 of NW_011381297.1, forward strand.
CTTTTGCCCTTATATTTACCCTATAATTCCTCTTTTGGGGCCTTCTTGTATGTGTGCCTTGCAAACACCCAGCCTTGATTGACTTCCATCCTAACAATGGACTTTTCATTTTGGCTAATCAGCTTCTAAATGATGCTGGAATAGATCTCAAACTAGTTAATAACTGGGTTCATTTATAAATCACTGGATTGGTACAACTATTTCTACTCTGCCTGGGATCCAAAACCCATCTCCTACCATTTCACTGTTAGGTGAACCCACTGTTTCTCAGGTTAAGATCATCTACAACCTTTCAACTTTGCTTCTTTGCTTCTCTAACTACTCCTTTTTCTTCCCCACTGCCTCAAAATCAGTACCCTTTCTCCTTCTCCAATCCACATCCTCTCCAGGCCCTCTCGATCTGATGTCATCTCATATATTCCTCAACTTCACTCTTCTTTCTAGCTTCTGTCCTTGGAACACATACAGAGAAGTCATTAGCTCCACTCATGTGTGCAGGGAAGCAGCATCTAAGCCATCAGGGATAAATTACTCCCTAGCTTTTCCCTAAAGATGTCCAGAGCCAGAAATCCATAGCTTATTTTACTTCCCCTTATATTACTTGCTTGGGCTTCCCTGGTAGCTCAGCGGTAAAAAAAAAAAAAAAGAAAAAAAAATCCCC
>NW_011381298.1:0-389 GCF_000754665.1 Bison bison bison
AGCCTCTGCAAACACTCACATTGTAGGAACATGGATAACATGATCCTCTCACTCCACACCAAGTCCCATACCCACCCGTCTTCAGTCTCCCTCACTGAACTTCAAGTCGATCATGTAGCTGAGAAAGTCTTTATCTTGGTCGCTCATCATGACAGAAACTTAAGGGTGGTTCATAATCTGCTTTAGGTCAAGGAGCCATATCGGCCACATGCTAAGCCAAGGAGAGCCAGGAACATCAGCCCTAGTCTGGGGTGGAAGGACACTGGAACAGGCATCATCAAGGATTCTGGGCACTTCTGCTTGCCCAGCCACCACTGATGTCCTCAGGCCCTGCCATACCATCAGGCACGCTCATGGCTCTGGGTTCCTTGTGGTGTTCTGTATCTGAG
>NW_011381298.1:4339-4873 GCF_000754665.1 Bison bison bison
TCTCACATGTGCGGAACAAGTCTCCAGTACATCAATCTGTGCCTCTTTCTCCTTCGAGTCTCTGTCCTTCTCAGCAAGACCTTAGCCTCCTCAACATCCCAGGTCCTCTGTATCCACATCCACCATTTCCACAGGACGGCCTATGTCCCCACAAACTGTGGGCTCCACAGGCAGTGGTTTTAAAGGCCCACCCCACCTGATATGCCCTGTGTGAATCCACAGACCATGCACCCGCTCTTCCTGGTCCAAACACATACAAGAACACGGAGAAATAGTGAGCGTGTTTTTGCATTTTGTCTCATTGCAGACTTCTGGAGCCAAGGTCCTGAGTTATCTCTGACCATCCTTTCCTCATTCCCATCCTGGACAGGGTCCTGCGGAGATAGGGCGATCAATCACCCTCAGACTGGGGACGCCTTGTGCCTCCTCTTCTGATTGCTTAGCATTTCCTCTCCTGTCGCATTTATCTCTGTTTTTTCCCTGGGCTGGAGACACACACACACACACACACACACGCGACACAAGCAGGCTGTC
>NW_011381299.1:0-506 GCF_000754665.1 Bison bison bison
AGAAGGGGAAAAAATAGATAAAAATACAAAGACAGAAATTAAAAAAAAAGAAAATAGATAAAAAAAAATAGCCAAAATCAGTATCACTAAAAGGAGTCTCTTGGAGAGGAGAAGTAAAATAGACAAATTATGATACAGACTTATCAAGAGAAAGAGGACAACAAATCCATCAATTTGACATGACAAAGGATGACATTATGACTGATATAACAGAAATAACAAACAGTCATAAGGGACTACAGCAAACAACTATAAGTCAATAAAATTTAGAATTTGAGCCATGGACAAATACTAAGAAATTCAGCTAAATTTTTTTAGCTGGAAAAAAAAAAAAAACAAAACAGAAAATATGAACAGAGCAATTGCAAGCACTAAGATTGAAACTGTGATGAAAAAATTTCCAGTTGGCAAACTTAAACTCCAGATGGCTTCACAGGGAAATTTTATGAACCAGTCAGAGAACTGCTGGCACATGCACTTCTGAAACGCTTCCAAAACTCTAGAGT
>NW_011381300.1:0-733 GCF_000754665.1 Bison bison bison
ACGTTTTGAAAATGTCCTTTATAAACCAGGAAAAATGTAATATTTTATATTTACATAACACTGGAAATATTCCTAACATCATTGTAAGAAAATGCTTGTTTCTCCACACATTAGAAATCCTGTGAATCATTGCTTTTTGTATAGGCAACGAGCCATCTCTCATTTTTTTGATCATCACTTGTTTTTGCCGCTTGTCTAGAATTCCATCATAATGTCGGTGAAAATAAGCAATACACAGCCTATAATGGAAACAGAAACGAGGTGTTTTTTTTTTTTTTTTTAATTTTGAGCCAAACTGAGGACTGTCCAAAATCACTGCAGATGGTGACTGCAGCCATGAAATTAAAAGATGCTTACTCCTTGGAAGAAAAGTTATGACCAACCTAGACAGCATATTGAAAAGCAGAGACATTACTTTGCCAACAAAGGTCTGTCTAGTCAAGGCTATGGTTTTCCTGTGGTCATGTATGGATGTGAGAGTTGGAATGTGAAGAAGGCTGAGCACCGAAGAATTGATGCTTTTGAACTGTGGTGTTGGAGAAGACTCTTGAGAGTCCCTTGGACTGCAAGGAGATCCAACCAATCCATTCTGAAGGAGATCAGCCCTGGGATATCTTTGGAAGGAATGATGCTAAAGCTGAAACTCCAGTACTTTGGCCACCTCATGTGGAGTTGACTCATTGGAAAAGACTCTGACACTGGGAGGGATTGTGGGGGAGGAGGAGAAGGGGAC
>NW_011381301.1:0-564 GCF_000754665.1 Bison bison bison
GTATACTTTTAAAGATTTAGCCTGAAGTATAAATTTGAATGACATTGCATTTAGAATCTATTATTATCTTAGAAAAATACAAAATGCTTTTTTGGAGATCAAAATGTATTTTATGAACATAGGTGTCTACCAAGATGACAGTTTGCATGTCTCTCACATGTCTGAACTCCATCAGTGAAGTGTATCTCTAGCATGATATTTCAGATCATCTTCATTTCTCAGATGTACTTGGAGTGATGAATAACCAACAAATTAACAGGCAAATAAACATAGCTATTAACATATTTAAGAAATGAAACATACTAAGCTATCAGATTTTACAGGGATAGTTCTGACACCTTTGACTAAGTAAATCAATATATCTTATTGCTTATTTATAAGTTCAATTTTCATGACGGCTTATGACTGTCATCTGTCACACTGTTCAGATATTTTGCATTTATTTGTATAATTATTTATATATATCTGTCTTCTCACTATACTGTATATACCTTATTTATTCCTTATTAGTAACTAGCATTCAGCCTGACAAAGATTAGGGGCTAAATAAATATGAGTAAATGA
>NW_011381302.1:0-584 GCF_000754665.1 Bison bison bison
CTCTTTCATCTGATGAGAAGGGAAGAATTCTCCAAAAATTAGCATTTGAGAACAAATAATTTATATAGCCTTACTTCCATCTTCATCCCATTTTCATCACAATCTGAGAGCTAGTAAAAAATCTTTACAAAATTACTCTCTCTTCGGTTGGGTCACAGCTATACCACCTTGATCATCACTAGATCACTTTGGCCCAGTGATAAAGGTCATGGAAGCTGCTACTTCTTTGTATAAACCTTGCACTTTGAACTCAGCCCTCCATAAGTAAGATATTTGTAGTCAATGTTTTCATTCTGTTTTATAAACTTCTATTCTGCCTCTTTGTGGTAAGGCAGATGCAAATTGCCTGTTGTTTCTGGAAAATGAATGACTCAGATACTAATTAAATTCACAGTTAACATTAAGCACAGGTGGAAATGAGGCCAGAGTGGGCCATTCATTTAATGTTCCTAGTTTGATGTGTCTTTTAAAATATTAAATTCAAAAGACATCAAGTGCCTAAGAATATAGGATAATTTTGAGGAGGGGCTACTGTGCTTAATTATCTGTGTTGCCCTGCCTGTCAACAGTACTTGATTAGGGTT
>NW_011381303.1:0-646 GCF_000754665.1 Bison bison bison
AGCAACAGGCACCCTGTCCCATGAAGAAAAGTATCCAGCCATTTGGCACCCCTGCATATCCTTTGGATAGTCAGGGAGAGCTCCCAGTTATTGCCGGTTCTAGGGCACACAGGAGTGTATTGTTTGGATTGCGGAGCAGGAACCCGTGGTTGGAATTTCCAGAGCCAGGTCAATGACAGCGCCTGGGGCTACCCCAGCCACATGCAAAACCCTCTACATTCCTGGGGCAGAATCTGGCCACGTCGGTGCACCAGAGCACAGGAACCGCGGAAGATGCCCTCCGGTCTAGGGGCATGTCCATAAGGGTGCGGCCCACTACCCTCTCTGCCTTTGGTCTAGATTTGGGCAAGGAGCCTGTGCGTGGCTCACAGCCTAGTCTCCTGCCTGTTTTCCGCTGATGTCCCAGGGCCCGTTCACCCTGGCCTGGGCTGTGCGGCACCCCTTTCCTTGGCCTCACGCCATCCCCAACACACCAATCCCCGCCTCCCGACGATCCCCCTCACTCCCCACCCCCAAAGAGCTAGTGGGTCCCACAGGTTTACTGCAGCCTGGGCCGCCATTATGCACCATTGTCTGTGCTGTTATATTGTGTCCCTTCACATCTGCCCCAGCTTGGGCCAAGAGGAGCGTGAGAGGCAATCAAAGG
>NW_011381304.1:0-561 GCF_000754665.1 Bison bison bison
AAGAATCCAAGCAAAGCTAATACCTATGCAGTGAAGATAATTGGTCTGAGATACAAGGGTTTCTTACCATAGGCAGACGCAATATAAACTGGTTCTCAAGTTCGTGAGGAGGTTCATCCTGGCTGCTACTCATCTCTTTTTTTTCGAGTTCTTGAAAACAGAAATAAAACCAACAGAAAGTTACTAAAAATTCCTCTTGCTCCCTCTACCGACCACTTCTGGTAGTAATGGTTAAATTATACGATATCTTGCTAATAACCCTCACTGGAATGATGTGTATACAGCTTGGAAACACCTTATTTGATATATCTTGATTATTTCTAAAAGCCATCTTGCGAGCATGTGAGCTAAGTTGCTTCAGTCGTGTCCAAAGACATGGGACCCTATGGGCCATAGTCTGCCAGGCTCCTCTGTCCATGAGATTCTCCAGGCAAGAATACTGGAGTGGGTTTCTATGCCTTCCTCCAGGGGATCTTCCCCACCCAGGGATCGAACCTGTGTGTCTTATGTCTCCTGCATTGGCAGGCAGGTTCTTTAACCACTAGCACTACCTGGGAAGCT
>NW_011381305.1:0-169 GCF_000754665.1 Bison bison bison
GCCTTTCTTTGGGATTGGAATGAAAACTGACCTTTTCCAGTCCTGTGGCCACTGCTGAGTTTTCCACATTTGCTGGCGTACTGACTGCAGCACACTCACAGCATTATCTTTCAGGATTTAAAATAGCTCAACTGGAATTCCATCACTTCCACTAGCTTTGTTCGTAGTG
>NW_011381305.1:4375-5314 GCF_000754665.1 Bison bison bison
CCGTTTTAGTAGTCAATTACTTTGGCTAGTTTTACAATACTTTCAGGTGTTTACACCTCTCAGTCCTCTTCAGCCGTTTTAGTAGTCAATTACTTTGGCTAGTTTTACAATACTTTCAGGTGTTTACACCTCTCAGTCCTCTGGTTAAGACAAATGCACTAACGACAGATGTTAAGACTCAGTTGGCAAAATTTGTAGAGGCCCTCCAATTACGTTGGTCAAAAGCATCACCATTGGTCCTTCTGAAAGACAGATCCACCCCTTTTGGAACTCACAAACTCTTGCCCTTTGAGGTAGTCACAGGAAAGCCACTTTGCTCCTGCCTCTTTGACCAACAATTGATAAAAAGAGAGGTGTCATGATATTTCAACATATCTTGCAAGCTGGTGATTTCCTCCATTGGAAGAAATACTTCTAGAAGGACTCTCTATGAACTTGACAACATGAACTTTAGATAAAAAAATACCTGAGAGTTCTCCCTCTTACCCCTGCTTTTACTCTAATGTGACTTCAATATGTTTCCAAACTATGCAGTTTCACTCTAACTAAGGTCTTTACTGGCACTGGGGGAGGGGCAGGAAAGCAGTTGAAACTGAAAAATCTGACTCTTGATCAGTGATGTTTTCAGAGAAAGACCTCAATAAAAAGGGAGAAGTGCAAAAATTAATAAAAGGAAACTACCATTGAAATAGTATTGGGAGTCCAGAAGGCAGAGCACTCAGAAATTAAATTAAAGCCCAACAGGAAGAAGAAAGACTTCCTCTTCTAGCCTGGCAAGAACTCTGCAAGGAGAGAAAAGAAAGCCTTCCTCAGTGATCAGTGCAAAGAAATAGAGGAAAACAATAGAATGGGAAAGACTTGAGATCTCTTCAAGAAAATTAGAGATACCAAGGGAACATTTCATGCAAAGATGGGCTGAATAAAGGACAGAAATGGTAC
>NW_011381306.1:0-533 GCF_000754665.1 Bison bison bison
TAAAGGAGATCAGTCCTGGATGTTCTTTGGAAGGACTGATGCTAAAGCTGAAACTCCAATACTTTGGCCACCTCATGCAAAGTGTTGACTTATTGGAAAAGATCCTGATGGTGGGAGGGATTGGGGGCAAGAGGAGAAGGGGACAACAGGATGAGATGGCTGTATGGCATCACTGACTCGATGGACATGAGTCTGGGTGAACTCCGGGAGTTGGTGATGGACAAGGAGGCCTGGAGTGCTGCGATTCATGGGGTCGCAAAGAGTCGGACACGACTGAGCGACTGAACTGAACTGAAGCATAAGACAAAATATATGTATAACTAGTATACATTAAAAAAAGTGTCATAAAATTTAAAATAGTAATTGTGAGGAAGGAAAATATAGTGGAGAACAGGTAAAAGACCTCAGGTAGAATGTGACTTTTATTTTACTTTAACGGTGGAATAAAAACTGAAATTTTAGGGGAACCAATACAATATTGTAAAGTAAAAAAAAAAAATAAATAAAATAAAATAAAAAATGAAGAAGTCAAA
>NW_011381307.1:0-557 GCF_000754665.1 Bison bison bison
GGCCTTTAAGGGGGGCAGTGCGAACAGATGACCGTTCTGGGTAGATAGAGCTCTGAGGGTTTTGGGAGTGCTGTGGATTGTGAACCCATGAGGCAAGAGGGAGCTGGGGTATTTATAGACTTAAAAGCTGAGACTAAGACCAACTGAGCATAGATCCCCAAGTTCCAGTCTTTGCCTGTTGCCAGCTGTGGGGCCTTCAGCAAGTCCCTGTTACAAGTCTGGGCCTCTGTGAAATAACACATTTCTAGGAGTCCTTCCAGCTCGGAGATCAATGGCTTCCTTGCCTCATTCCGGACTGTCCCAGGCCTGACTGCTGGGTGATTCTGATGACTTTGGTTTGTCTCCTGGACCCTCCAGGTTTTTTTATCCCCCTCTCAGTGTTCACAGTGCGTGTCTGGAGATACCTTCTCTGTCACACTTTTGCTTCCCTTCATGCACTAGAATTAACCCAGTGCTGTGAAGTATCTCCATGTCTGCTAATGCATCTGCAGTCACCTGGTTGTTGGTTAAATGCAGAGTCCTGGGCCCCACCTGAAGACCCACTGAGTGGGACTGTC
>NW_011381308.1:0-779 GCF_000754665.1 Bison bison bison
ATTCCATCTCCTTTCCCATTTGGCTGGCCTTTAGTCAAAGTGAAGTAGCCCTATCAGTCTCCATCACAATAGTAAAGCAAGTTAAGATTCCCAAAGAAAAAGCCTTGACATCCAGTTTGATTTGTACTGGACCCATAGGTTTAACTGAAAAGGATCAAACACAGGGAATCTTTTCAGTTTATGAATTGAGCTAAGTTTAGTTCTCTTTCCCTTAAGCTACAAAGGAGTTGTCCGAGAAGAGTAAATGTAGTGGATACAAAGGGTCCAGGGTGATTAAACCCTCTATAGAACTTTTCCTTACCTTTTCCAGTTACATGTGTCTTACCCTAGTTTAACGTGACAATTTCACTTTTGTATCTTATCTTGCCTTGGGCAGGAATGTATTAAAGTTAACAGCTAATTCTTTGTGTAACTTCCCATTTTATCAAACTAATACTGGGTTTCCATCTTACTTGACACAGTCTGATGTGCAGGAATTTTCTCATTTATTTCAGTAATTATCAGGTCATAGAGTTATCATCCTTCCTCTACTCTATCCAACTACCTAGTCTGTGGTTATACTTGTGGAAACCTTTTTTCACGTGATCTCCAAGGGCTCTTTCACAGACCTGTGGTGTACCCTCTAAGTATTGGTTCCTGAACATCAGCACACTTGGCTTCCTCTGTGGGTTCCTGGAGTTGAGTCTCCTCCTGGAGTTGAATGCCGTACCTTCTCCACTTCTGGCACAGATATCTAGAATCTCTGTGCACCATTCAAGGAACCTGGAATCTTGGCTGTA
>NW_011381309.1:0-750 GCF_000754665.1 Bison bison bison
CTGGAAGGCATTGATTTTTTACATGCTTTTTTAATAGACTGTTGTCCAGAAGATGCATTTTAAGCAGTCGCTATGTGAATACCAGTTACTAGAATGGCTTTTCTCTTCTGAGTGGCTCTGGGAGGTGTAATTGGGTCAGTTAGGCTGGTCATGAAGGGTGTGACTTAAGACAATTTCCCTCCTCTATTAGAGATCAGCTCTGCCATTACAAATACTGGTTCAAATCCTATCTCTGCCACTTACAAGCTATGTGTGAATTTAGGGGGAATAAGTTAACTGCTCAGAACTTTCATGTCATCATCTTTGAATAATAACACCTGTCCCATAATGTAGTAAGCATTAAATGCCAGAAATGAATATTCTATTTTTCAGGAATGTAAAAAAAAATGACTATCATTAACACAGCACTGAGCAAATGTCTGGCATAAACCAATTATTAATTCCCTTTCTCTAGATGCACACAAAGGCAGATTTTATCCCCAAACGGATGACTCTTCTATTCACATGGAAAACTGAAATTCTACAGGGTTTTCTGAGTGAAAGTAAATGCGGTGGTTGGAATACAGTCACAGTTGGCTCATCACTGAGATGGAGATAGAAGAGAATCAATGCCGTGAAAGGTATGTACTAGAAATCAGTGAGCAAGAAGCAGATACAAACTAACTGCAGAATCAAAGCATGTGCCAGGAAATAATACCAGTAATTTAGTGCATGAGTACTCAAAGTTATAGAGGCAATCAATGACTGGAA
>NW_011381309.1:5033-5264 GCF_000754665.1 Bison bison bison
GCTGGCATAGTGAGTGCAGCACTTTCACAGCATCATCTTTTAGGATTTGGAATAGCTCAACTGGAATTCTATCACCTCTGCTAGCTTTGTTTGTAGTGATGCTTTCTAAGGTCCACTTGACTTCATATTCAAGGATGTCTGGCTCTAGGTCAGTGATCACAACATCGTGATTATCTGGGTCGTGAAGATCTTTTTTGTACAGTTCTTCTCTGTATTCTTGCCATCTCTTCT
>NW_011381310.1:0-532 GCF_000754665.1 Bison bison bison
AAGGCACATCCTAGAAATAGAATTTGCTGGTCCTGGTTCAACATCTTATTTGATAGGCAATCTGCTTATGACAACATGACCTTCAGCTAAAATCAAGATCTTATAACAACTTCTATGTAGTCAATGAACCACAAGATGGCACCACTAAACAAATAGTTTATCTCAAGATGATGTCTAGGTTCTCTACATAAATGCTCAAGAATAGTGTTATTCCTCTTTAAAACCAACATCAATCACTTCTGATTGATAGAATGAATAGAATATGAGAGGGGGAAATAGGGAAAAAAGAAACCTAGCAGACATCACTTAAACCAAGTGATCTAGGTTAATATCACCAATGATCAGTTGTGGTCATACCATGTACTTGTGACATGATGTGATGAGAAGGGCACTTCACTCCCATGGTGTTCTTTCCTCAAACCCGTGACCTCAGTCTAGTCATGAGAAAACATCAGACAAACCCAAAGTTAGGGACGTTCTATAGAATACTTGACTGTACTTCTGAAAAGTGTCAAGCTCATGAAAAACAAAG
>NW_011381311.1:0-617 GCF_000754665.1 Bison bison bison
GGCCAGCCCAGCAGGGCGGGCTGGCCAGCTGGGGAAGTGTCCCCAGCAGGTGTGATGCTTAGAGCGACTGATGATTCCCAGCCATCACTGCGCGGAGGCCAGTGACCTGCCCAAGGTCAGGCAGAGGTCCCTCCGGTCCAGCCTGTGAGCCCCGCAAGCTGGATGCTGACTCCGCAGCACGCGCTGCTCACCTGTCACAGGGCCGCGATGCGGAGACAAGTGGGGTCAGGGGACGGCGAGACGCCTTCGGACTGATCCCCGCACCCGGTTGCAGGGGCCCTGAGGCCGGCGCAGACCCGGCGGATCTTCGGGTGGGCGAGGTCCACTCAAGCCACGCCCACGCAGGGGGGCGTTCCTAGGGGGCGTGACCCGCTCACTGAACCACGCCCCCCGATCAGGCCCTCCTACGCCCCCGGTGCAGGAGTGCACATGCGCAGACTTCCCTCTGGGCGGCTGTGCGGGCGACGCGCGCCACCTGCTGGCCAACGTCCGCATCCCGGTGCCTCCCGCGCCTGCGACCTTCCTTGGTCCGGTTGCGCTGACTAAGGCGCGCGCTTGCCTGGGATGCTGGGACGGGCTGGGGCGGGGGGCGGTGAGCTCCCTGCATGTCTGGCTGC
>NW_011381312.1:0-549 GCF_000754665.1 Bison bison bison
CCAGTAGATTGTTCTCTATATCTATCTGTGAGCCTCCATTTTTGTTATATTCTCTACTTTGTGGTATTTTTAGATTCTATAAGTGATATCATACAGTATTTGTCTATCTCTGTCTGAGTTATTTCACTCAATAGTTACCTTCCATGTTGCTGCAAATGTCAATATTCCATTCTTTTTATGGGGCAACTTCTTTCTATGCCTTTTAAACAAATGGCACTGCCACCACACACATGACATGGCTCCCCCGCTCAGTTTCCATCTCTGCACTCACACAGAGATACACCAAGTCCTCTTCCTCTTTTCCCATGGGAAGTATATCTTTGAAGCTGAGTCTGGAACCAGTTCTTCCCCCCCTACTTTCTGGCTTGACTTGACTTTCTGGTCCCATCTCCATCCCCACAGACCCATGTCCCTCCCTCTTCACACATTTATCCCTGCCCTGCCCTGCCCTCTCTGGCCCCCACTCTCAGAGAACTCAGAGACAAACATAATTTCACATCAGGTTGATTTTATTTTCATTCTTAATGTATGCAGTTGGTATAATAGTCA
>NW_011381313.1:0-843 GCF_000754665.1 Bison bison bison
ACTGTATGGACACTTAAGTTGTGGCTTCAACGACCACTTCAGAGCTGCACGGAGAGAATCAGGCTTTCTGTGCCCCTAAGTTGGGAATGCAGCTTCGCACACAGAGGTGTCTCCGTAGGAGCCAAGAATGTTCCTCACAGACTGAGGTTTACTAGAGCTCTCCTACAGAGCAAAACTTGGCCAAGTGGTTTTGGCTTCCCCGGTGCGTGTGGGTCTCCGGACTCAGCCCCAGCTCCGTTGAAATAGGTCGGGAAGAAAGATCTCCAAGAACCGCTTTCCCCCAGGCGGGAAGTGGAGTTCGCAGAAAGCGGAACAAGCAAGCCTCCTTAGGGCAAGCAGAGGCAGCCAACCGGCCTGTGTTTGAAAGCCTCTATTTGGAAGGAACGGGTTAGCTTCTCTAAAAGAAGACGTCCAGATCTGCTCAGAAGACAGAAATTCCAGAGGTAGGGTCGAGGTTCCTGACTGCATTTTGCCAGCCTTGTAAAGACATTCCTAGATTCTAGCGTTATTTTCCATGAAGGAGTAGGTTTCGGAAATATGTGAGACTTGACTGGTGCCTTACCGGCCTCAGCTCAGCTATTGCCTTTCCTTTCAAACTAGGACAAGGGCGTACTTGGTGAAGGGCAAGGGTCTCCTTCTTTGCAAACTGCCAAGGGCTACAGAAATGAGGCCTCTGTCAAGGCGAGGGAAGCATAAACAGATGGATCCTCAAGCAGGTGCTTTGCCACAAAGCATCAGTGCCAGGGACCAGCCCCGGCCGATCCAGGGAATTCAAAGCGGGGACGGCGTAGGCGAAGATCAGGAAACAATTGCTTAATTAAACGTTAATTAAGGATATAAAGA
>NW_011381314.1:0-569 GCF_000754665.1 Bison bison bison
GCACACGCCAGTGTTATTTGTTTGCAGCGTCCCTCACTCCCCACAGCGCGACTGAACAAGTGAGCCTAAAAAAAGTGTCCACCACGGCCCCTCCTTGTGTTAGAGCAGAAATCAGACACTGAAGAGACCAGCAAACAGAAGAAGCTAAAACAGAGGGAACCGCCTTGGAAGAGACAGGTGCAATAGATTAAAACCCTGTAGTTAGTACCGACTACATAGGAAGGGGTCTATTAATCTTGAGAAATATAAGCCGGACCAAGGAACTATCCGAAAATGAACTGACCCCACACTGCCCACAACGACACCAAAGAAATTCTTAGATATATTTTTACTATTTTTATGATCATTCTTTTTTTTTTAAACTTTTTTAAAGTTTTAAGTCCTCTATTACTCCTTTAATTTTCATTTTTATAACCTACTATTACTTCATATATAATTTTTGTGACTTTGTTTTTTTTCTTCTTCTTCTTTTCTTTAATATTGTATTTTTGAAAAATCCAGCTCTACTCTAGATTTTTAATCTTTTGCTTTTTGGTATTTGTTATCAATTTTGTACCTTTAAGAACCCA
>NW_011381315.1:0-694 GCF_000754665.1 Bison bison bison
TACTGTCATAATTAGTGTGAGAGGAAGGTTGTTTTTTTTTCTTACACCTGGAAAACACAGATTCAAATTAGTAATTTTTCAGATAGAAACCATAAAAGTTATAAGCATACTCACCAGTTCATTCAGTCTTTTGTTAACCTTTGTGAAGTCTTGAGGTTTTCTATTAGAATCCTTATGCAGTTCAGAAAATGGTATTTATCCAAAAGTCCTTTTTATAAATCTTCTTGAAGAGGCGAAACTTGATTAGTCCTATAACAATATTTTGCGATAGTAACTAGAATTATGACTGATAACATTTAACCCAAACATATCAGAATTTTAAGAACTCCATACAGTTTCTAGGCTAACTATATTAATAACATTTACCATGACCAACCTAGACAGCATATTAAAAAGCCCAAAGAATGGATGCTTTTGAACTGTGGTGTTGGAGAGGACTCTTGAGTGTCCCTTGGACAGCCAGGAGATCCAACTAGTCCATCCTAAGGAAATCAGTCCTGAATATTCATGGAAGGACTGATGCTGAAGGTGAAGCTCCAATGCTTTGGCCACCTCATGCAAAGAACTGACTCATTGGAAAGGACCCTGATACTGGGAAAGATTGAAGGCGGGAGAAAGGGTTGGCAGAGGATGAGATGGTTGGATGTCATCACCGACTCAATGGACATGAGTTTGAGTAAGTTCTGGGAGTTGG
>NW_011381316.1:0-375 GCF_000754665.1 Bison bison bison
AAGAGTGGGAATACCAGACCACCTGATCTGCCTCTTGAGAAACCTATATGCAGGTCAGGAAGCAACAGTTAGAACTGGACATGGAACAACAGACTGGTTCCAAATAGGAAAAGGAGTACATCAAGGCTTATTTAACTTACATGCAGAGTACATCATCAGAAACGCTGGGCTGAAAGAAACACAAGCTGGAATAAGATTGCTGTGAGAAATATCAATAACCTCACATATGTAGATGACACCACCCTTATGGCAGAAAGTGAAGAGGAACTATAAAGTCTCTTGATGAAAGTGAAAGAGGAGAGTTAAAAAGTTGGCTTAAGGCTCAACATTCAGAAAACAAAGATCATGGCATCTGGTCCCATCACTTCATGGGAA
>NW_011381316.1:4954-5145 GCF_000754665.1 Bison bison bison
CTTCCCTACCTCTTTTGTCTCTCTTTTCATCTTTTATATATTTTGTCCTGTCTCTTTTTGAAGAGAATTGGCTGCCTTTCTGGGTGCCTGATGTCCTCTGCCAGCATTCAGAAGTTGTTTTGTGAAATTTGCTCAGCATTCAAATGCTTTTTTGATGAATTTGTGGGGGAGAAAGTGGTCTCCCCATGCTA
>NW_011381317.1:0-724 GCF_000754665.1 Bison bison bison
CTGGTAAAGAATGTGCCTGCAATGCTGGAGACCTAGTTTGATCCCTGGGTGGGGAAGATCCACTGGAGAAGGAAAAGGCTATTCACTCCAGTATTCTGGCCTCGGAGAATTCCATGGGCTGTATAATCTATGGGATTGCAAAGAGTCTGACACGACTGAGTGACTTTCACTACCACTACTATACATGAAAATCAAGAAACTGATGACCGCCACTATTGAAAACAGTAAGCAGTGCTTTTATAATAATATTTTTTATTTTACTGAAGGGTAATTGCTTTATAGAATTTTGTTGCTTTCTTTGAAACCTCAACATGAATCAGCCATATATCCCCTCCTTTTGAACCTCCTGCCCATCATCTCCTTCCCCGGTATAGAGTTTTTTAAAACTCTAAAAATACAGTTACTATATGATCCAACAATAACACAACTGGTCATATATCCAGTAAGATGAAAACTCCCATCAGAAAAGTGATATGCACAACAATGTTTATAGTAGCACAATGTACAGTAGCAAAGACATGGAAACAACCTTAAATGCCCATAGATAGGTGAATGGATAAAGACAGATATATTATGCATGCAATGGAATATTAGCCATAAGAAAGAATGATATAAAGCTATTTTTTTTCAACATGCTAAATAATTCAGAGAAAGACATGAGGAGCTTAGGTGGGTTCAGGTCACCTTGACACATCCTTTGGACCTCAGTTCATGGGAGGTCTTC
>NW_011381318.1:0-733 GCF_000754665.1 Bison bison bison
GGTTTTTCCTGTGGTCATGTATGGGTGTGAGAGTTGGACTGTGAAGAAGCCTCAGCACTAAAGAATTGATGCTTTTGAACTGTGGTGTTGGAGAAGACTCTTGAGAGTCCCTTGGACTGCAAGGAGATCCAACCAGTCCATTTTGAAGGAGATTAGTCCTGGGATTTCTTTGGAAGAAATGATCCTAAAGCTGAAACTCCAGTACTTTGGCCACCTCATGCAAAGAGTCGACTCATTGGAAAAGTCTCTGATGCTGGGAGGGATTGGGGGCAAGAGGAGAAGGGGACGACAGAGGATGAGATGGCTGGATGGCATCACTGACTCGATGGACGTGAGTCTGAGTGAACTCTGGGAGTTGGTGATGGACAGGGAGACCTGGCGTGCTCCGATTCATGGGGTGGGAAAGAGTCGGACGCAACTGAGCGACTGATCGGATCTGATCTGAAGGCAAATAACACAACAAAAGTTGGCAAAAATAAAGGGATGACCACAAAACTTACTTGCATAATATCATTAGTCATCAGGAAAAAATATGTATTCAAGAATACTAGGATCCATTACATACTCAACAGGATGAATAAAACAAAAAAGAAAAAAAAATTACCAAAAGGTGATGAATGCATTAAACACCTGAAATTCATCTCTGTTACTGTTTGGAGTGTAAATCTGTAGTATACCTTTGGAAAACAAAGCAGGAAAATATCTTTATATTCATGAAACAAATTCAAATCAT
>NW_011381319.1:0-597 GCF_000754665.1 Bison bison bison
TCAGTGCTATTCTCTCAAATCATCCCACCATTGCCCTCTCCACAGAGCCCCAAAGTCTGTTCTTTCCATTTCTGTCTCTTTTGCTGCCCAGCATGTAGGATCATTGTGACCATCTCTTCAAATTACACACATATGCATTGCTACACAGTATTTGTATTTCTCTTTCTGACTTTATTTCATTCTGTAGAACAGGCTCCTGTTTCACCCACCTCTTTAGAATGGACTCAAATGCATTCCTTTTCACAGCTGAGTAATAGTCCATCGTATAGATATACCACCACTTTCTTGTCCATTCATCTGCAGTGAATATCTAGATTGCTTCCATGTCCTAGCTATCATAAATAGTCGTGGGATGAATGTTGGTGTACATGCGACTCTTTCAGTTCTGCTTTCCTTGAGGTGTATGTAAGTGGTGGGATTGCTGGGTCATACAACGGTTCTATTTCCAAGTTTTTTAGACATCATACGATTTATTGTGGCTATACCAGTTTTCATTCCTACCAATAGTGTAAGCTGGTTACCTTTCCACTCCCTCTCGAGAGTTTCTTATTTGAGACTTTGGGTGATGGTCATTGTGACCAGTGTGAGATGACATCT
>NW_011381320.1:0-806 GCF_000754665.1 Bison bison bison
AAGACTCAACAGACCCGATATAAGGCATAAAGAGAAAGAAGAAATGTTCATCAAATGAGTCTGTCAGGTTTTTAGATCAAATATTAATCCCTTTTAGAACTCGAATTTAGAACTTTCCCTTTTGAAAACTCACAGTAGATTATATGCCAGTTTAAATCAACTTTAATTTATTTATTAGTTTTAATAAATATAGTTTAATAAATTAGTTTTAATAAATAATAATATATTTATTATTAGTTAATTTATTTCTTTCTTGGTAAAAACCAAAACTCCAATTTCAAAGCAGTTTGAATATATTTAAAACCAAATACCTTTGTTTGTGTGTGTGTGTATCTGTCTACCTGTCTTTCTGTCTGTCTTTATAGCCCAAGGAATCACAGGAACCAAAGAACCCCAGAATATCCATCAAACGTTTTTATTTGTAATCACTTTACTTAGTAAATGAACCAAAGAGTAAGGGTGTGAAAATAAGGATGATGCTGAGGAGTCATACTTCACAAATTGCCAAACTCTAATACACAAAGCTGGGTTGATGAATTAGAATAAAACCATTCATTTGCACAGTCTTCCCTGGAAAGAGATAGGAACTGGACCTCTTGGCTCCTTATTTCTCTCCATAAAATCCTCTTTTATAAAATGTTGGCACAGCAATTTCCTTGTGAGGCAATGACTGGGCAGAGTGGGCTACACTGTTTAGTAGACAGAAAGGAGAAGACTTAGGATTTTATTTGGTCAAGATCACCCAATTAAACATTATTTTATCTGGAAAAAATATATAAAACACTATGAGTTTCTGTCTACATGAT
>NW_011381321.1:0-525 GCF_000754665.1 Bison bison bison
GTATCTTTTCCTTCTACTTTTTTAGGTTCTCAGCTGAGGCCACCATAAGAAAAGACAGATTAACAAGAGAAAAGCACCCACATTTATGTTTTATGTGACCTGGAAGCCTTCATAAGGAAATAAAGACATGAAGAAATGTCAAACCTAAGTTCTAGTGCCCAACACAGAGAGTCCAACCAAACCAAAATGGAGTATGGAGCACAGAAAGGTTTATTGCAAGGGTCATCCAAGGAGAACAGGTGGCTCATGCTCAAAGACCTGAACTCTCGTTGATGGGTTTCAGGGAAGAACGTTTCATAGGCAAAATCTCAAGGGAGGGCTGCAGGGTGTGTAACCCTCCTCCGGTTGGTGGGGAGGTAAAGAGTGGTGTTCCTGAAATCTCAGCTATCAGTCTTCCTGTTCCAACAGGTTTGAGGTGCGCTTACTTGTGTTCAGCCTGGAGTTCCCATCCTCCACCTTGGTGGGAGGCCTGCATTCCTGTAGAACTCACAGATATGTACCAAATTGTTATGTACATCCCTGAGA
>NW_011381322.1:0-694 GCF_000754665.1 Bison bison bison
CAGCCAAGAACTCCAACATCAAGCATCAACTGTATGCAGGACCAAAACTAGTCCACCTCAACAATCCTGTTTGATTCTGGGCAGTTGTGGCCTGACAACCAGTTGAGAAAGTTTAGGCTCCTGGTGACCAGCCTGTGGCTGGCTCCTCCCTGTTCAAAGTCCCAGAACCAATGGACTGGTGTGGAATGATGTGCCCTTTATCCTGAAGAAAGACAGGGGAGACGGGTGTGGACTCCCACAGGTGAATCATGCACACCCTTGCACACCCACACTCATCACCCCAGGAGCCACGTTTTACCAGTGATGTCAAGGTAATACTTCTTAATGATCACTGTGTTCAAGAAGTAGGGTTGGTACCGAAAGGAAAAGATCAGCTTGCTGTGGGACCGGGGATGGCTCGCACCTGTACCTGCTAGGATAGGGAGAAGGGAAAGGTGCAAGCTTCTAGGGACCTCAGCTTGCCTCCCATTAACAGCTTCCACGAAGCCTCTGTAAACACTCACATTGTAGGAACATGGATAACATGATCCTCCCACTCCACACCAAGTCCCATATCCACCCGTCTTCAGTCTCCCTCACTGAACTTCAAGTCGATCATGTAGCTGAGAAAGTCTTTATCTTGGTCGCTGATCATGACAGAAACTTAGGGTGTTCATAATCTGCTTTAGGTCAAGGAGCCATATCGGCCACATGC
>NW_011381322.1:5155-5517 GCF_000754665.1 Bison bison bison
TGTTTTTGCATTTTGTCTCATTGCAGACTTCTGGAGCCAAGGTCCTGAGTTATCTCTGACCATCCTTTCCTCATTCCCATCCTGGATAGCGTCCTGCGGAGATAGGGCGAACAATCACCCTCAGACTGGGGACGCCTTGTGTCTCCTCTTCTGATTGCTTGGCATTTCCTCTCCTGTTGCGTTTATCTCTGTTTTTTCCCTGGGCAGGAGACACACACACACACACACACAGAGGCGACACAAGCACACATGTGTATACACTCACAGGCTCGTTATGGGGACACAAACACAAACAGGGAACATAGGTGTTTCAGGAGCTGAAGATGCCCATGTCCAGCAATGTCTGAGATGGCATCAGTAGG
>NW_011381323.1:0-604 GCF_000754665.1 Bison bison bison
TCAGTAAATGCTCAGAAGTAGAATTCCTGGATCATCCATCACCATACAAAATTGTTACAGTATCACTGATTGTGTTACATTCCCTTAACATTTATTTTATGGCTGGAAGTCTGTATCTCTTACTCTCTCTCACCTATTTCTTCCATTCCCCTAAACTCTAGCCCTCTGGCAACTACCAGTTGGTTTGCTATCTATGAGTCTGCTTTCTTGCACATTTGCTTTGATTTATATATTCTACATATAAATGAAATTATATAGTATTTGTTTCTCAATCTTTGCTATACTTCACTTAGCATGGTTTCCTCAAGCTCCATCCATATTGTTACAAAAGACAAGGTGTCATTCTTCTTTATGGCTTATTAATATTCCTTTACATGTACATAATGTATCCTCTTTATCCATTCATCTATGAATGGACACTTAGATTACTTCCACACTTTGGATATTGAAAGTAGTGCTGTAATAAACATCAGTTCAGTTCAGTTGCTCAGTCATGTTCGACTCTTTGCAACTCCATGAACTGCAGCACGCCAGGCTTCCTTGTCCATCACCAACTCCCAGAGTTCACCCAAACTCATGTCTATTGAGTCGGTGATGCCATCCA
>NW_011381324.1:0-558 GCF_000754665.1 Bison bison bison
AAACCATTCAATATCACAGTAATCCAAGTCTATGCCCCGACCAGTAATGCAGAAGAAGCTGAAGTTGAATGGTTTTATGAAGACCTACAAGACCTTTTAGAACTAACACCCAAAAAAGATGTCATTTTCATTATAGGGAACTGAAATGCAAAAATAGGAAGTCAAGAAACACCTGAAGTAACAGGCAAATTTGGCCTTAGAGTACAGAATGAAGCAGGGCAAAGGCTAATAGAATTTTTTTTGTGTGTGTGTGTGTAATAAAGTTTTATTAAAGTATAAAGGAGATAGAGAAAGCTTCTGACATAGGCATCAGAAGGGGCAGAAAGAGTACCCGCTTGCTAGTGTTAACAATGAAGTTATATAATCCAAAGACTATCTGGAGGTTGTAAAGACCTCATCAGACCTACTCCCATAATTTACATTTTAAGATAACACTGTCCTCAGGCAAGATACATCCTTGTAAAGACCAGGTCTACTCCCATAATTAACTTTTAAGATAACAGAAGGTTGAATCCAAAGACTGTCCTTAGGCAGGATACATTATTGTTATATAATCCT
>NW_011381325.1:0-759 GCF_000754665.1 Bison bison bison
ACATAATATTCTAAAACTTTAGTCTCTGTCATTTTTGAAGGGATTATCCCCTAGTCTAGCAGATACCATAGAGACATTTCCATTTAGCAGACACTGTACCCTTTAATAAATCAATATGTATTTTTAAAAAATTGGCACCTCCCTAACCAGTATGGTACCATTAATCCACAAACTTTCTCCCTTTCTACCATGAGACACTAATACCAGGGTCTCCTGCATTGCAGGCAGATTCTTTACCAACTGGGCTATGAGGGAAGCCCCAGGTGCCATGAAAAGGTTTGCCAAATAACAGTATTCTAATTTTGTCTACATCTTTGAAAAACAAATTTGTTAAAGCAAGGTGTGGTATAATAAAGAATATATCTGGTTCATCCTCTACCACTCCCCCTTGCCGTTCCTGGCATAGAACTTCAAAAATCCTTGAAATTTCTACAGTTATAGGATTGTCTTTGTTATCTTAATGAGGTGACTCATGGTGGGCCCCTAGGTAGCTTCAGGATGGGGGCTGGTCACCAGAAAGACCAACCATCAGGTGGGTAAGTTGGAACTTTGGGCTATTTCAACCTCTGGGGAACGTATTGGGTTGCAGATTGAGTTCAGTCTTGTAGCTAATGATTTAATCAATCTGGCTGAGATAATGAAACCCCAATAAAAACTTTGGAGGTGAAAGCTAAGAGGAATTTCTTGGCTGGTGAAGACACTGATATGGGGTATGGGGTGGAGGGTCATGAGCCCTTACTCCATAGGTAGAGGGTATGG
>NW_011381326.1:0-638 GCF_000754665.1 Bison bison bison
GCATTCCTCCCCTCCAGCACCCCCCCAAAAAAAAACTCTGCCTGAGTTTCTTCTCCTCTCCAACACTCTTCTGCCCCCAACTGCACCCCCCACCCTACCTACACACAGCCAAAGTTATTACTGGGTAATTTAATTTGGAAAGGCATTTCAAAATGTAATTTCTTCGTTGATGAGGAAACACATGGTGATCATTTTAAAATACTGAGTGGCGAAGGAATTCCTGAGGTCTTTAAGACAACAGATTAAACTGGAGTCTTGTTCTGCAATAACATTTGCCGGGACCAGGTTTATTGCTGAAATCCAAGTGGCATGTCTATTTTGCCTCAGCTCCGTATCTTCCCATGGCTAATCAACAGACAGGTCTCGAAATCGCTGGGTGATCTGCACATCTTGTCCCTAGGAATAAATAACACTCCCTTTGGGAGAGCTCAAGGCTGCATGAGTCATAACCCAGTCCTTTTGGTGTGTACAAAACAGTAGCTTTCTTGGAGTCAGAGACAAATTCGTGACTGACTCTTTTCCACCAGTGCAAATGTCTTGGCTCTCAAAATGAAGCTTTGTTTTCATATCCTGGAATGAAGAGAATTTATTCAAGTTTTAGCAGGACCTCGATCTGAAGATAACAACAGCATTGGTGC
>NW_011381327.1:0-639 GCF_000754665.1 Bison bison bison
TGGGCTGCCGTCTGTGGGGTCGCACAGAGTCAGACACGACTGAAGCGACTTAGCAGCAGCAGCAGCATTGTGTGTAAAGGACCTGACTCACAGCAGACACTTTGTAATTAGTTCCCATCTTCCTTTCTTACCCTTCAACGCTGAGACCTACATTTTATCAACCTTGAATCCCAGTGGCCAGCATAGAGCCCCGGACATCCTTGGTCCACGAGACTGTATAATCCATTCTGAGTCCTCCAGATAGAAGTACAGAAATGGACTAGATCTCCCTTAAAAACATCCACAGGTATTCCTCGATGTCCAAAGTTTCACTATCCAGACCCAGGGGCCTGGATGTTTCTGACTTCTGTTCAGATTAGTCCCTCACATTCCACACTCAGGAATCACTCTCTGAAATTTAGGAACCAAATAGATTTGGATCACATGCTTGTCCCTTGCCATCCAAACTCGTATTAGTCCAACTCACTCTGTGAACTCAGTTTACTGTATTTGGCTAGTATTTTGAGCCCTTAGTATGTTGTATGTTCCTGTAATTGAGTGACACAGTCATCTGGAGGGATACACTAGCTCCATATCCTTCTGTGTGTTATTTTGGAAGAAGCTTTTGCATTTATACTTGAATCAGGCAGGCTGTGCTTG
>NW_011381328.1:0-733 GCF_000754665.1 Bison bison bison
TTCAGTCTAGGTAAAAGATAATCATCATGGCGGGGGTCGGGGCGGGGACAAGTTTTACAGGTTACCTCTATCTTAATGTGAATGAATGCAGAGTCTGCTTTAAAGCCACTTATTTCACCACAATTTACATCTCTCAGGCAATCAAATTCATTATCAGGATATGGCATTTCTGGTAAGCAGGAAAAATAAAAGCACAATAAGCATAGATCTGCCAGTCTACTTTCTGATGTGTGCTGCCCAGGGTTTCCCTACTCTTGTCTCCCAGTTTCAACCTGTTTGTTCTCAGTCATTTGTGGTAATGTAGTGAAAAGAGGACCAGACCAGACCTGGACTGCAATCTGTGCCCTTTGATGAATTATTTAACCTCTCTGAACGTGTTTCCTTATCCAAACAATGGGCTAATAGTACCTATTCCCTCATAATGATGTATAGATTCAATGAGACAATTTAAAGTGCCCAGCTTGATACCTGGTACACTGTGGAGCTCAAAAAAGATCATTTCCTTCTTTTCACTTTAACTCTGGGTCTCCCACATTGTAGACACGCAAAACTGCAATTTAGATGGATTAGATGTAAATGGGAAAGGTAAAGCTAAAGGACTTCCCTGGTGGCTCAGATGGTAGAAGCGTCTGTCTACAATGTGGGAGACCCAGGTTCAATCCCTGGGCTGGGAAGATCCCCTGGAGAAGGAAAGGGCAATCCTCTCCTGTACTATTGCCTGGAAAATCCCATG
>NW_011381329.1:0-526 GCF_000754665.1 Bison bison bison
GATCCACACACTTGTTCAAGACCCTGACAACACTCCTGTGCCAATATCTTGTCCCTGCACTGAAATAGGCTGGGTTCAGCACTTGCAGAAGTCCCCTGCAAATGCTCCTGAACCCACATCCTGGTCCCTGCACTGAGGCAGGCTGGGTCCTGCCCTTGTTGAAACCCCTGACAAACACTCCTGAGCCCACACATCAGAAACTTCACTGAACCAGGCCAGGAACTGCACATATTCAAGTCCCTGACCAAATGTTCTGGGCCTGCATCTCACTCAAAGGCTGGTTTCTGGTCTTATTTAAGCCCCAGCAAGCAATCCTGAGCCCACAAATTGCTCTCTGACCCTGAATTAAGGTGTGTGCTCCCCTTGTTCAATCCCCCAGGAAACATTATTGAGCCTGCATCTCACTCGCTGCCCTGAACCAGGGTGGGTCCCTCCAAAGTTCAAGCCATGACAAATACTGCTGAGCCAACATCCCGGTTCCTGCACCAAACCAGGCTGGTTCCTGCCCATATCAACCACGACAAAC
>NW_011381330.1:0-587 GCF_000754665.1 Bison bison bison
GAAAAGGGGGACAGGCACTCCTTGTTTATTTTCCTCCTTGGCATGTAGATCTCTGGTATCCTTGCCAGAGGAGTTTCTCACACTGATTTTTCACACTAAGGTCAGTTTCATCTCCAGTGTACAACTGAGCTACACATACTTTCTTGTCTTCGAGTCTTATAGATAACTTTTGTCCAAATGGCTCTGCTGCTGAAAAGTCGCTTCAGTCGTGTCCGAATCTGTGCGACCCCATAGACGGAAGCCCACAAGGCTCCCCTGTCCTTGGGATTCTCGAGGCAAGAATACGGGAGTGGGTTGCCATTTCATTCTCCAATACATGAAAGTGAAAAGTGAAAGTGAAGTCGCACAGACTTCTCCGACTCTTAGTGACCCCATGGACTGCAGCCTACCAGGCTCCTCCGAGCATAGGATTTTCCAGGCAAGAGTACTGGAGTGGGGTGCCATTGCCTTCTCCGCCAAATGGCTCAATACTAGGTAAACAATGAAAATTTTGAGACACTGACAACATGAGATATCCAGGTTCTTAGAAAGATGCCTTCTCCAAAGAACTATGCTAAGCACTACAGGACGTGTAAGATGAAACAAGA
>NW_011381331.1:0-790 GCF_000754665.1 Bison bison bison
GGTTTTCCAGGCAAGAATACTGGAATGGGTTGCCATTTCCTTCTCCAGGGGATATTCCTGGTGCAGGGACTGAACCTGCGTCTCCTACATTGCAGACAGACTCTTTATCATCTGAGCTACCAGGGAAGTCTGGGTGAAAGAGAAGAGTGAAAAAGCTGGCTTAAAACTCAAAATTCCCAAAACTAAGATCACAACATCTGAACCCATCATTCCATGACAAACAGATGGGAGAAAAAGTGGAAACTGTGATAGAATTTTTACATGGTTCCAAAATCACTGTGTTCTCCAAAATCACTGTGGAGGGTGACTGCAACCATGGAATTAAATGATGCTTCCTCCTTGGAAGAAAAGAATTGTTATGGCAAACCTAGACAGTGTATTAAAAAGCAGAGACATTACTTGGCCAACAAATGTCCACATAGTCAAATCTATGATTTTTCCAGTAGTCATGTATGGATGTGAATGTTAGATCATAAAGAAGGGTAAGCACCAAGGAACTGATGCTTTTGAGTTGTGCTGGAGAATACACCTGAGAATCCCTTTGACAGCAAGAAGATCAAACCAGCCAATCCTAAAGAAAATCAACACTGAATATTCTTTGGAAGGACTGATTTTGAAGCTCTAAAATTTGGCCACCTGATGTGAAGAGCTGATTCATTGAAAAAATCCCAGATACTAGAAAGGTTGAGGATAAGAGGAGAAGGGTATGATGAGGCTGAGATGACTGGATGCCATCACCAACTCAATGGCATGAGTTTGAGCAAAATCTGGGAGTTAGTGAAGACAGGGT
>NW_011381332.1:0-670 GCF_000754665.1 Bison bison bison
CCTGCAACTGGCGGTTCTTATCCTCTGTCTACAAAGGGAGAGCACAGGATCAACACAGGCCGAGAGGTGTAGCCACTGTCGCTTTAAGTAAGCTGAGACAAAACCTAAATACACGTGTCTAGTGGATTCATTCTGTTTCGGAAGCTCCCTCAGGGTATATTTTCTCTCAGTGTTCCTGGGCTTGGTCTCAGTGAGCAGAACACCTCCTGCCAGAGTATTTGCTTTTCCTAAACATTCCCCAAGGACATCTTAAGAAAAGAAAAAAAAGTTCTTCTATATTAAAGAAGATCTGTAGAATCTTATTCATTCTTATTGACAAGTTAAGGGAAGAAGGGTTCACTACAGACCCTTCTTAAAATATCACCAGAATCATCATTTAGAGGGAACCCTACCGACCGCAGATGGCTACGGGCGTGTAAGCCAAAATATGGCTTTCATCTCCTCTGAAATACAGACCTGATAAGAGCATGCCTGGTGAAATGCCAGTCAACCAGTATTTGTAAATGCACGATTATTCTTTTAACAGATCTTCTTACTCTGAAAAACTTTCAATGTAGAACATTTAGACAGATTCTTTTTTAAAAAAGAAAAAAATTAAACTATCTATAAGCTCAGGTTCCTGAGAGGTTAGCGTTTGTTTCTAAGCAGCTTTCTTACTTTTTCTGTGTGC
>NW_011381333.1:0-521 GCF_000754665.1 Bison bison bison
TCAGTTAAACCATTTAAGGTTCTTGAGCAGGGAAAGAAAAAAAGGGGTTTAGAAGATGTAAAACCAGTGAGAAGCCCAACCCCAAGGTGACCCTAGCTCTGTCCCTGTCCCCCAGGATGTGAAAGCGCAGCGCAGCCTGCCCCTCATTGGCTTTGAGGTGGGGCCTCCTGAGGCTGGGGAGCGGCCTGACAGACGGCATGTCTTCAAGATCACCCAGAGCCACCTGAGCTGGTACTTCAGTCCTGAGACAGAGGAGCTACAGCGGCGCTGGATGGCTGTGCTTGGCCGGGCAGGCCGTGGGGACACGTTCTGCCCAGGGCCCACACTGTCTGAGGACAGGGAGATGGAAGAGGTGCCAGTGGCAGCTTCAGGAGCCACTGCTGAACCCTCCGAAGCCCCCCAGACCCGAGATAAGACCTAGGGGGTTTGTGGGTAACTGGGACCCCCTGCCCTACACTCTAGCTGCCCATGTCCAATTAAGGGCCCCAGCCCCCACCCTCCCAGCTCAGTCAATACTTGAA
>NW_011381334.1:0-680 GCF_000754665.1 Bison bison bison
CATTCTCCAGTCAATGAAATATTCAAACAATATACAAATAACATAAACAATGTTTTCAGCCCACTGAACAAATATCCAGTGGTAACATACTCATAAGTCCAGAACTGACACTACTCCATTAGTGACAGTGGTATAGACAAAAGTGACTTTTACCTTCAATCAACATCAGGAAGACTGCAGAGACTACAGAGTCCGTATTCCAGAAAAGGAACTAAATTATCTAACACATTTATTCATGTCTGTGGGTAGATACTGTCAACCTATGGTGAAATCAGATTACAATCTCTATGTCTTACCTGGCATTCAAAGGAAAATGTTCCTCATTAAATAAAAGAATGAGACTATAACATTACAAATTGTAAAGGTATTATTCTCTCCCATTGCACATGTGTAAAGTCCATAGGGACTTTGATATATCTTGCTTAAGGCCAACAGTTGAAAACTAATAGTCTTACCTGTTCCCAATATAAAGAAAAAAAATCATCAAAAGCATGGATCATAACATCTGAAAATCAAGTAATGTAATATATCATATCAATAAAATAAAACACAGAAACTACATGATCATATCAACAAACAGAGAAAAAAATGGAAAATCCACCATCCCTTTATAATAAAAGCAAGAAACTAGAAATAGAAGGAAACATGCTAGAGTTGATAAAGGGCAACTATTAAAAAAC
>NW_011381335.1:0-754 GCF_000754665.1 Bison bison bison
GGCAGCCTTAAAATCAGTGTTCTGGTTGATTTTTAAAGCTCTTTTCATATTGTTTTTGAGTTTTAATATTAAAGAATTTGTGAAATTTGGAACAGATGTAGTTCACAAGCACTGAATTTGTTTCATTTAGATATAATGCCTACACATATACCTGAGAGATAAAAGAGTTCAAACACTATATGGAAAGTCCTTGTATTTCATTTATAGAAAAAAAACTGAAGTAGCAATCATACCTGCATATTTAAATGACATGGTGTACTTTCAATGTTTCTGATGTTTACACCTAATTTTATAATTAAATTTTTGTTATTATTCATACTTTTAGGGCACTCCATTTTGCTTACCACTTGTTTTATATACATTTTTTTTTTTTCTTTTTTGACCACACCTTACAGCCGGTGGGATTTTAGTTACCCCACCAGGGATCAACCTGAGTCCCTAGCATTGGAAGCACAGAGTCTTAACTGGACGACCAGGGAAGTCATTGCTTTATATTTTAATTTAAAACTCTATATGTTTTAGCTAAAAAATATTTAAGACAAAACAATTGAAATTCCATTTCATCCCATTAGGTTTCACTTCCTCCCCAAGGATATGCCCTTGTTTCTATATGCTCTTTTAGCCATTTTCTTGTGTTTCCATAGTACTTATGCATATTCTTTTTATTTTCACAAATGTCATCGTGCTATGCATACTATTATCATCATGTTCCCTTTCTAATGGCAATACCATTATTTATGTAATGTTTCACTTC
>NW_011381336.1:0-843 GCF_000754665.1 Bison bison bison
AGTTTGGAGGAGAATGGATACAGGTATACATATGGCTGAGTCCCTTCACTGTCCACCTGAAATTATCACAACATTGTTAATCAGCTATACTCCAATGTAAAATGAAAAGTTAAAAAAGATTTATCATTTAGAAAAGAAAATGAGATAAAGAACCTTCTAAGACAAGCAAAACCTAAAAGATTCATCAATACTAAACCTACCCTGAAAAAATTCTCTAAGTGGATAAAAAGAATCTACAAGAAAGGGAAAATCCCACTAAGAAAGAAGGCAATTATACAGTAAGGACTGAAAATCAACCACTTAAATAGGCCAGTATGAAGACAGAAAGACAAAAATTCATAAAAACTAACTAAAACAATTAAGAGATAAGCATGAAGATATAAAATAGGACATCAAAAATACAAAATGGGGCAGAAGGGAATAAAAAAAATGTTATCTTTTAGAATGTGTTTGAATTTAAATGACTACCAGTTTAAAATGAATAGATATACACATTATAGGTCAACATATATGAACCCTATGGTAACTATAAACTAAAAACAATGCTGCTAAGTCGCTTCAGTCGTGTCCAACTCTGTGCGACCCCATAGATAGCAGCCCACCAGGCTTCCCCGTCCCTGGGATTCTCCAGGCAAGAACACTGGAGTGGGTAGATATACAAAAACTAAAAATATACGTACTCAAATATACTACTAAAGAAAATCATCAACCACGCGGGATAAAACAGAAGAAATAAGCAGAGAACTACAAAAACAACTGGAAAACAAGTGATAAAGTGGCAATAAGTACACTGCTGTTGTTTTAGTTGCTAGGTTGTGTCCAACTTTTTTGCAACTCCATGGA
>NW_011381336.1:4761-5430 GCF_000754665.1 Bison bison bison
GGAAAACTCAGCAGTGGCCACAGGACTGGAAAAAGTTAGTTTCATTCCAATCCCAAAGAAAGGCAATGCCAAAGAACGCTCAAACTACCACACAATTGAACTCATCTCATGCGCTAGTAAAGTAATGCTCAAAATTCTCCAAGCCAGGCTTCAGCAATACGTGAACCGTGAACCTCCTGATGTTCAAGCTGGTTTTAGAAAAGGCAGAGGAACCAGAGATCAAATTGCCAACATCTGAACATCTGCTGGATCATGGAAAAAAGCAAGAGTGTTCCAGAAAAACATCTACTTCTGCTTTATTGACTATGCCAAAGCCTTTGACTGTGTGGATCACAATAAACTGTGGAAAATTCTGAAAGAGATGGGAATACCAGACCACCTGACCTGCCTCTTGAGAAACCTATATGCAGGTCAGGAAGCAACAGTTAGAACTGGACATGGAACAACAGACTGGTTCCAAATAGGAAATGGACTACGTCAAGGCTGTATATTGTCACCCTGCTTATTTAACTTATATGCAGAGTACATCATGAGGAACGCTGGGCTGGAAGAAACACAAGCTGGAATCAACATTGCCAGGGAAATATCAATAACCTCAGATATGCAGATGACACCACCCTTATAGCAGAAAGTGAAGAAGAACTAAAAAGCCTCTTGATGAAAGTGAAA
>NW_011381337.1:0-538 GCF_000754665.1 Bison bison bison
ACCAGATGCCTTGATCTTAGTTTTCTGAATGTTGAGTTTTAAGCCAACTTTTTCACTCTCCTCTTTCACTTTCATCCAGAGGATTTTTAGTTCTTCTTCACTTTCTGCCGTAAAGGTGGTGTCATCTGCATATCTGAGGTTATTGATATTTCTCCCAGAAATCTTGATTCCAGCTTGTGCTTCCTCCATCTCAGCATTTCTCATGATGCACTCTACATATAAGTTAAATAAGCAGGATGACAATATACAGCCTTGACGTACTCCTTTTCCTATTTGGAACCAGTCTGTTGTTCCATGCCAAGTTCTAACTGTTGCTTTCTGACCTGCATACAGGTTTCTCAAAAGGAAGGTCAAGTGGTATGGTATTCCCATCTCTTTTAGAATTTTCCACAGTTTATTGTGATACACAGTCAAAGGCTTTGCCATAGACAATAAAGCAGAAATAGATGTTTTTCTGGAACTGTCTTGCTTTTTTTGATGATCCAGAGGATGTTGGCAATTTGATCTCTGGTTCCTCTGCCTTTTCTAAAACCAGCTT
>NW_011381338.1:0-652 GCF_000754665.1 Bison bison bison
AGGGAAGGCAATCCCAGGAAAAGAAGCTCTAGCCTAGCTCAGTTGACAAAGCCATGACAACAAGCGGAGACAGACACCATAGTAGAGTGGACCTGGTCATTACTGGAGGGAAGGATGACACAGCATGGCAAATGACACAAGGGGGGCATTCGGGCCTCAGTTACAGACAAGGATGTCCCAGCATTTGGTGCTCAGAGTCCACAAACATTGTGTCCACAAAGGATTCATGTAACCACCACATTTATGCCACCCATCCTGTTGAGTGTCTCTGTCCACAATGCTCGGTAGAGCAGAAGAGGAAGCTACCATAAGTAAGCATGGAGCTACTGGCAGCATTTCGGGAAACTGGTCACCATGACTTTTGGTCACTGACCACTGATTTCTGAGCTAGGCCATCGACCTCTGAATATTCCACCCAGCTTCTCAAACAGGGTGAGTGTTCCTGGGGAGATATCAAAAAAAAAAAAAGAAAGAAAGAAAGAAAACACTACTTTGAAACATACATGCACCACAGCATTCATTGCATTACTATTTATAATAACCAAGATATGGAAGGTACCCAAGTGTCCATCAACAGAGGAATGCATAAAGAAGATGTGGTATGTGTGTGTATATATTCACACACAGTGGAATACTGCTGCTCTGCTGCTGC
>NW_011381338.1:5022-5336 GCF_000754665.1 Bison bison bison
GAATCACTGCTCAGGAATCTTCCAAACTGACTTGCTCCACACCCCACATCTCCCCCACCCCTACTTTCCATCCCCTTAGCAAATACTTTCCAAGATGCCTATTCACCTAAGAACTGTAATTCTGAGATCTCACCCATTCATGTCCACTTGCTAGTTGTGTGGCATCAGGTACGTCACTACTCAGAGATAACAGCATCAACCTCTACAGAATGGATGAATGCTGCTGCTGCTAAGTGGCTTCAGTTGTGTCCGACTCTCTGCGACCCCATAGACAGCAGCCCACCAGGCTCCCCCGTCCCTGGGATTCTCCAGGC
>NW_011381339.1:0-517 GCF_000754665.1 Bison bison bison
GTTAAGAAAAATGTCCTAGAGATCTGAGGAACCTGAACAGATACCATGAGCTGCTTCAAAGACCACCAGTCAGATCCAAACAGAGTCTCAAGGCTCATAAAACTGTTTCATTTAGTCCTCAGGTTAAACAGAAAAATCAGTGATAAAGTGGGGATGTAAAACAACGTAGCTGCCATAGAAGAGAGTATGGCTGTTCCTCAAAAAAATAAACACAAAATTAGCATATAATACAGCAGTTCCATTTCTGGGAATATACTCAAAAGAACTGAGTGTATGAACTTGAACAGATATTGATACACTTGTGTTCAGAGCAGCAATGATCACAATAGCCAAAAGGTAGAAACAACCCAAATGTTCACTAACAGATGAATGGATACAGAGAATGCTGTATATACCTATAATGCAATATTATTCAGTTGTAAAATGGAATTAAATTTGACACCTGCTCCACCATCAATGAACCCTTAAGACATTATGCTATATGACATAAACGAGACACAGAATGACAAATATTTTA
>NW_011381340.1:0-707 GCF_000754665.1 Bison bison bison
TTCCCATGAGGTGGCCAAAGTATTGGAGTTTCAGCTTCAACAACAGTCCTTCCAATGAACACCCAGGACTGATCTCCTTTGGGATGGACTGGTTGGATCTTCTTGCAGTCCAAGGGACTCTCAAGAGTCTTCTCCAACACCACAGTTCAAAAACATCAATTCTTCAGCACTCAGCTTTCTTTACAGTCCAACTCTCACATCCATACATGACTACTGGAAAAACCACAGCCTTGACTATCTGGACCTTTATTGGCCAGGTAATGTCTCTGCTTTTAAATATGTTGTCTAGGTTAGTCATCACTTTCCTTCCAAGGAGCAAGCGTCTTTTAATTTCATGGCTGCAGTCACGATAGCAGTGATTTTGGAGCTCAAAAAAATAAAGTCTGCCACTGTTTCCACTATTTCCCCTTCTATTTGCCATGAAGTGATGGGACCAGATGCCATGATCTTAGTTTTCTGAATGTTGAGCTTTAAGTCAATGTTTTCACTCTTCTCTTTCACTTTCATCAAGAGGCTCTTTAATTCTTCTTCACTTTCTGCCATAAGGGTGGTGTCATCTCCATATCTGAGGTTATTGATATTTCTCCCAGCAATCTTGATTCCAGCTTGTGCTTCCTCCAGCCCAGCGTTTCTCATGATGTACTCTGCATATAAATTAAATAAGCACAGTGACAATATGCAGCCTTGACATACTCCTTTTCCTATTT
>NW_011381341.1:0-564 GCF_000754665.1 Bison bison bison
CTACAATCAGTTTGTAATTTACACTTTGCTCAACTCATTTGCCATTCAATACTTAGGCTAAATGCACGCATTAAAATAAGAGTTCTATTCCATAATAATATGATATTTTAGAGGCACTGATGATCATTAAAAATGAAAGGTTCAATCATAATCTTTCAAAACTTGACTTACGTGGAATAGAAGTTATCACTCTCACTATAGTATACATCAAGACAAAACAGACGATTCCCAGGATCACAACAATGAGCTTCTCTTGAGCTGATGGTGAATCTGCAGGGAGAGAAAAGGAAACACTGAGAAAGGAGTGATGGAGACAGTTATTTTAGAAGAACAAAAGATCCCACATCCGTGAGAATTCAAAGACATCAACTTGGACCCCAAAACAATATCTACCATTGCAATCCTCCTCTCAGAATATACCATTCCTTTTTCAGCGAATATAAGGCTTCACGAGTTGTAGATCAAAGACTACAAATTACAGCAATGCCTGGGTAAGTAGTCCTAGAGGAGGGCATGGCAACCTTCTCCAGCATTCATGCCTGGAGAATCCCCATGGACAGAGGA
>NW_011381342.1:0-714 GCF_000754665.1 Bison bison bison
GGAGAAGATCACCTTGCAGGGGGAACATGGATGGCTCTGCAACTGCACCTGCCAGGGTAGGGAGGAGGGAAAAGTTTTCTGCACCTCCTCCTCCTCCTGCTGAGCGGACTCCAAGGGCAGCAGAAAGGATAAAGCCCACAAGCAAGGGATGCCCTGGATGATGGCGCTCCTCCGAGCCAAGTCAGGCTTCCTCCTCTGATGGTTCTTGTGCATGAACTGAAAGTAGGCCCTGCAGTTTTTCTCATGCTCAGACCTCAGTTCCACCTTCATGGCGGCCAGTTCCTGCAGTGCATCTTCCACCTTCATGGCGGCCAGTTCCTGCAGTGCATCTTGCCCCAGAAGCTCAGTTGATCTCCTGGGCCTTTCCTGGCCCTGCTCCTCCATCATCTTCTCTTCAGCTCCTGGGAGGACCCCTATTGCTGCTCTTCATCTGCCACAACCTCCACCTCCTCCATGATGCCTTCTGCAGGCAGCTGGAACCCCCGCCCGATCCCTGCCGCATCTCCGTCCACCAGAGGCTCACTGTCGTCCACTGCCTCCAACCTGAAGAGGGTGGTCTCTTTGCCTGGCATTACAACTAGTGGCTCCAAGGTCCCAGCCACGCAAAGCATCAGGATGGCAGGCCACAGGCCCCAGCAACCTGACCACCAGGGCTTACAACTAAGATGGTCTGGGGTCCCAGGACACTCCTGCATTCCTCTGACCGCCTCCCAC
>NW_011381343.1:0-677 GCF_000754665.1 Bison bison bison
CAAAAAAACAGAGTCTGCCTACTGTAGTGCTTTGTGCTCTCACCTCTGATTTCACTGGGGGCTGTCCCCCACCACCATCTTGCTCTCTCTGTCAAAGAGTTACATTACAGCTCCAATTCATAAAGTTCCTTTCATTCTTCCCTGTAACTTCCAGCCGAATCTCCATCTGGAGCGCGGAACCCACCATGCTTCCTAATTATGCCTGGGCTGCTAAGACGCACTCGAGAAGGTGTCTAGGGTGAGGCAACTTCCGCTCTTTGCGAGGACGCCTGCAGCCTACGTAAGTGGTGCAAACTTCTTGTCTTGAAGTTTGATTGGTCTCCCGCATAAACCAAGCTACTCAGTCTCTTTTCTCCACCGAATTTTCCTACTGAGCTATCCTCATACTATTATTCTTGATATCTCTGATGAGCATATAAATAGTCGCCTAGGCCATCTCTCCTTCGAATACCCTGGATCAGCTGTGGCTGGTCCCCCGCAGGTGGCGCCCGAACAGGGACCTCAAGAGGCAATACTCAAAGAGCTGAGCAGAGACGAACCACGCAATCAGCAGGCTATAAGCAGGGAGCTGAGCAGTGATGAATCATGCTGCTCAACTGGCAATAATCAAGCAGGTGACCAGGCAGGAATCACGCAGCTCAGCTGGCAATTGTCAAGCAGATGAGCCGACAGGAATC
>NW_011381344.1:0-700 GCF_000754665.1 Bison bison bison
TAAAAAATGAAGTTGCTGATATACTATATATACTAGTACATATGATTACACAAGCAATGCTATTGAGAAGTTATCCACAAAACTAGAAAACATAACATTTTCTAATCTAAATAAATCAGCATAGATTAAAATGTCATTAATGCTGCATAAAAATTCTCAATGGTTCCTCAAAATCATAAATTTGAAGGCAATATGTCATAGAATGACCCTTTGTATACAGTTTAGGCTACCCATTATATTGTCAAGGTATATTGTACTTATTTCCAATAATTGAAAATTGCTTTTTCTACTGGATTCTGAAGCAGTTTTGAAACTCAGCCCAAACAACTGGCACAGTACAGCAAGTTATTTCTAGCTTTGATGTTGCCCTTTATTTAAAATCAGAGCAACTATAAACATGAAGAAAGCTAAAAAGGACAGTTGGGTTCATATATGAAATAAATCCGAGAACAGGGAATTTGTCTATCACATGAGTATTACTCCTTCTTGGTTGGTATGCTAATTTATTGTTAGGACTATGGGGACCTCAGGTTAACTTAATACTCGAAGTCAGTATTTCCACTTCTATCAGTGAATAAAAGAAGGGAAATAAGTAAGTACTACTAAACATATCTCCCTGGATTGGGAAGATCCCCTGGAGGAGGAAATGTCAGCCCACTCCAGTACTCTTGCCTGGAAAAATTCCATGGACAGAGCAGCC
>NW_011381345.1:0-619 GCF_000754665.1 Bison bison bison
CAGACCTGGATTTGAATTTTGGTATTACCATTTCCTGGGCTGCCCAGGTAGTTCAGTGGTGAAGAATCCACCTGCCAACATAGGAGACATGGGTTCAATTCCTGGGTCGAGAAGCTCCTCTGGAGGAGGAAATGGCAACTCACTCTAGTATTCTTACCCGAGAGATCCCATGATCAGAGGAGCCTGGCGGACTACAGTCCGTGGAATCGCAAAAGAGTCAGACATGCTGAAACTTCCCTGGTGGTCCAATAGTTAAAAATCTGCCTGCCAGGAGGAGCCAAGATGGCGGAGGAGTAGGACGGGGAGAACACTTTCTCCCCCACAAATTCAGCAAAAGAGCATTTAAACGTCAAGTAAATTCCACAAAACAACTTCTGAATGCCGGCAGAGGACATCAGGCACCCAGAAAAGCAACCCAACTCTTCGAAAGGAGGTAGGAAAAAATATTAAAAACAAAAAAAAGAGACAAAAGAGGGAGGGACGGAGTTCCGTCCCGGGAAGGGAATCTTAAAAAGAGAGAAGTTTCCAAACATCAGGAAACCTTCTCACTGCCGAATCTGTGCCGAGCTTTGGAAGCACAGAGGGCAACATAACAGGGAGAAAAAATAAATAAACAATT
>NW_011381346.1:0-673 GCF_000754665.1 Bison bison bison
TTTTTATTGTTGTTTAGTCACTCAGTCGTGTCCAACTCTCTGTGACCTCATATACTGTAGCCTGCCAGGCTCCTCTGTCCACAGGATTCTCCAGGCAAGAATACTGGAGTAGGCTGTCATGCCCTTCTCCAGGGGATCTTCCCCACCCAGAGATCAAACCCACATCTCCTGCATTGGCAGGCAGATTCTTTATCATCTGAGCCACCAAGGAAGCCCATTTTATCAATTAACCAAATATAAAAGAATATTCAGGAGTGGACTTACCGCTTTACCCGCTCAGTACTGTCCTGACTCAATTCTTTCATTCTTTCTTCTACTTTGTTCAAAAGCTGCAATAACAAGAAAAGAAATCAATGGGCTTATCAAATAAGCTGAGTAGAAGGGCTAAATTACAGACCAGGAGGTCAAGGTCATGTTGACAGAGCTGTCACTCTGGCAGGTGTCCAGATATACTTGTCCTCCCCCAACTCTCCAGCAGCCTGCGGGCCTGGCCCAATTCCACACTCCCCTGTCATCTATCCCTCCCAGTGCCAATCTCACTTCAGCCTATGGTATCAACAGTATCAAAAGGAAGGCTCAAGGATATTACAGCTATTGATATCCTGGTTAAAGGTTTACATTCCCTCCAGTGCAAAGTCAAGTCATTTACTCTGTATTCAAATGGTCAAGGGAA
>NW_011381347.1:0-502 GCF_000754665.1 Bison bison bison
AAAAAAGTAACCTGGATTTCTATTAAAAGGAGTTCCCCTACTAAGTCTTGCCTAAGAATTTACATGTTGGCATGTTTGAAGGCGGGTCAGTGAATCCGCCTGCCAATGCAGGAGACACTGGAGACTCGGGTTTGATCCCTGGGTTGGGAAGATTCCCCTGGACGAGGAAATGGCACCCATTCCAGTATTCTTGCCTAGAAATATCCCATGGACAGAGGAGCCTGGTGGACTACAGTCCATGACAGGAAAGAATTGGACATGACTCAGTGACTGAGCATGCACACACATGTTTGAAAGTACATCCTGCAGACATTGGGCATGTTGCTCACGGTCAACATGACAGACTGATGACGGATGATGGTTTCCTGCCCACTTCTATGTCACATTTGCTAAGTTTCTGTTGAGACCACAGGGTAGGCCCAGTTTATGAACATTTTTATCTTCTTTCTGCTTCACAGATCATTCATAATCACACACACATACACACAAAAAAAAAAAAATG
>NW_011381348.1:0-7147 GCF_000754665.1 Bison bison bison
AGAAGGAGTGAGGGTGGGTGCGCCGTGGGGGCCACGGTGCACCCGCAGGGCTGGGCGGGCAGGGGCTGGGCGGGGCGGGGCTGGGCAGGGCGGGGCTGGGTAGGGCAGGCACGGGCGGGGTGGGGCGGGGCGGGGCTCGGCTGGGGACACGCTGGGCGATCCTGGGGCTCCTAACCGCTCTGCCAGTCCTTCTGAGGTTCAAGGGAAGATCAGAAGCAAGAAAGCAAGCAGGGAATGCATTCTCGCTCGCTCGTGCAGTACTCGATCCATTCATCGGTTCACTCCTTTTCACCCATCCATTCACCCATTCGTCTGTCATCCATGTGTCCGTCGATCTGTCCATGCACCCATTTATCCATGTCTTTCTATCCATCAATCCACCAGTCCACCCACCTGCCTGCTCATCCTTATGCTCATTCATCAGTCCATCCATGAATAAATTTATCCATCTATCCACCTTCGGTCCATCCGACCTTCCATTCCTAAATCCATCTATCCATCCATCTACTCACCATTCACCCATTTAAAAATTCATCTACCCATCCACCCACCCTTAATTTATCTGTTGATAAATTAAGCATTCATCCCTCCATCCCTCCATCTGTTCTTTCCTCACCGCTTCATCCTCCATCCAGTCACCCAACATTCAGTGGTGTTCATTTATTGTAAGACTATGTGCGTGGCTCCAAGGGGAGTCAGGGCCCGGCTCTGTTCTGAAGGAGCCTCCAGCCCAGGAGAGCCCTACCCAGTATCAGCGGACTTTCTGTGGGGAAGTTGTCTAAAAGGCCCTGGGCACACAGAGAGTGGAGGGGTGATGAATCCTAAGACAGAAAGGCAGTCAGGACTGGCTTCCCAGAGAGGGTGGCATTTTAGCTTTGCTTACAAGGATTAAGGCAGGTCATCCTTTGAAGGAGGGGATAAGCATTCCAGTGAGAGGGCCAGGTGTAAGTTGAGGTTCTAGGGTGTGAAAGGTGTTGGAGGAGTGTGGAGGGAAGGGCTGAGAGAGGGCATCTGGGGCTTCCGATGGTGTCTCAGGAGGTGTGAGGAGGCCAAAGAGGATGCGCAGGAGGCCCTGCTGAAAGCTGCACTAGATCCATGCCTTTTGACACCCCAAGGTCCTGGAGGGTGGGCTTGCTCTGGCCCTCGTTCCCAGGACTTCCTTAGGTGGAGGGACTGATGGGGTCTGCTGGGATGAGTCCCGGGGCCGGGGATCACCTGCACTGTAGGCTTCCTCGATGAACGCCGTGTGCTCCTTGGGCATCAGGGCGGCCTGGCTGCTCTGTGACTTGCAGAGCAGGATGGTGGTGGGGTGCCTCTGTCTGTCCCCACGGGCAGAATTCTGAGGTACCGTCATGTAGGACTGGTTCTTTGTGAATTCAGAGATGTGGGAGGAGATTCTGAAAGGGAAAAGAGGCCTTGGGTGTATGCATCTGAATGGCCCCGTGTGTTTACGGAGGGAGGTGCTGGAGAGGCCGAGAGGATGGTATTATCTAACTAGAAAATTCCAAAGAATCTAAAAAACACCCTACCAGAACAAAAAAGTGAATTCGGCAAATTGGCAAATATAAAGTCAGCGTACAAAAATCAGTCACATTTCTAGGTACCAGCAATGAACTGGGAATTAAAATAAAAAGGTACTATAAACAGTAGCACTAAAAATCATGAGATGTTTAGGTATAAATGTATCAAATAATTGTAAGATCTATATACTGTAAAATATAAAATACTGTTGAAAGACATAAAGACTTTAATAAATGGAGCGATGCACCATGTTCACAGATTGGAAGACTCAACATTGTTGTCTATTTTCTCTAAATTTATCTAAATATTCAATGCAATTTTCATCAAAATCCCAGAAGCATTTTTTTTTTGTAGTAGCAACAAATTGTTTCTAAAATTTATATGGAAAAGTAAAGGAATGAAGATAGCCAAGTAACTTTGAGAGAAGAATTGGAGCACTGACACTGCTGATTTGGAGGTTTGTAATAAAGTTACAGTAATCAGTGCAGTGTGATATTGATGAAAGCACAGAAATATAAACAAATGGAGCAAACTATAGAGCCTAGAAAAAGACCCACGTGTGTTATGGTAAAGGTGCAACAAAAGCAATTCAATTAAGAAAGGACAGTCTATTCAATAAATGGTGCTGCAATAACTGGATAAACACATGTAAAAAATAAACCCCAATTTATATCTCACTGCAAACATAAAGTTATCTCACTATAAACATAGGGTTAGGGCTTCCCTGGTGGCTCAGAGGGTAAAGAATCTGCCTGCAATGCAGGAGACCTGGGTTCGATCCCTGGGTCAGGAGGGTCCCCTAGACAAGGAAATGGCAACCCACTCCAGTACACTTGCCTGGAGAATCCCATGGACAGAGAAGCCTGGTAGACTACAGTCCATGGGATCGCAAAGAGTCGGACACGACTGAGCGACATCACTTTCACAAACATAAATTAACTCAAAATTGATCACAGACTTAAAGTAAAGCCTAAAATTCTAAAACTTTAAGAAGAACATTTAGGAGTAAATCTCTGTGATCCTGAGTTGCACAAAGCAGTCCCGTATATGACACCAAAGGTACCATCCATAAAATAAAAAATTGGTAAATAAGTTCACCAAAATTAAGAATGTCTGCTTTTTGAAAGACAGCTACAACAAATGAAAAGATAAGCTTTGGACTTGGAGGAGTAATTTGCAAATCACACACGTGATAAAAGACTGTGCCTGAAATATACAAATACCTTATGAACAAAACACAACCAACCTAAGAAAATACAGGTAAAAAGATTCAAATGACATTCCACAAAAGGAGAAAAGCAGATGGCAAATAAGCCCATAAAAACTGCTCCACACCATTCCCCATGGGGGAAATAAATTAAAACCCCAGTGGGATATCAATACACATCTACCTGAATGGAGAAAAGAAAAACCAGAAAATACCAAGTGCTGGTGAGAAGACAGAGTAACTAGAGTTTCCATCATTGCCCACGGAAATGCAAAATGGTACACCCAGCGTGGAGGGTAGTTTGGTACTTTCTTGGAAAGTAAGACCTACATTTACCATCCAACTCAGCTGTTCTACTCCCAGGCATTTACCAAAGTGAAATGACAACGTCACACAAGAATCTGTACACAGATGTTTACCGTGGCTTTATAATAACCCCAAACAGAAAAAATCCAAATGTCCTTCGACTGGTGAATGCACCAAAAACTGCATTTTATTTCAGGACCCACAGAAATACTACTCAGTGGTAACGAGAGGAGTGACTGACGGAGGAGGCCACATGGAGGAGGCTTACATGCGTTACGCTGTGTGAAAGAAACCAGACCCCCAAAGCGACATGCGGCCTTGTCCCATTTTTGTGACATTCTGAAAAGGTGAAACTATACAGGCAGAAAACAGATCACTAGTTTCTGGGGATAGTGGGGTTGCTGGAGGATTGATTACGAGAAGGGGCACGGGGAATTTGCAGGGGGGCATGGAGCCGTTTCATAGCTTGTGTGTGGTCGTGGCTGCACCACTGTAAGAGTTTGGGACTCTCGATGAGTCTCAGTCTAGAACTGGGACTTCCACTGCAGGGGGCGCAGGTTCGATCCCTGGTCAGGGAACTAAGATCCCACATGCCGTGCAGTATGGCCCCCAGAAAATTGAATTAATTAAGAAAAAACTTGTAGAACTGGACACTAACAGGGGTGAATTTTACTGCATTTAAATAAGAAATACTTTAGCTACTGAACAACAATATAGCTAAAAAAAACAAACCAAGAACAAAAGAAATAAGAACGAAAATGACCCCCCATCTCATTTCCTTCTACTATTTCTTTTTTCTTAAATATTTATTTACTTTTCACTTTTTGGCCATGCCCCGTGGCATGCAGGATCTTTGGTGCTTTCAGGATCTTATTTCCTCAACCAGGGATGGAGCCCATGCCCCCTGCGGTGGAAGCTCGGAGTCTTAACTTCTGGAGCACCAGGGAAGTCCCTTTTTCTGGCTTTTTCTTGCTCACTCCACCCACCCTAGGTGCAGAGGGCTCCCGCTACTTCTGAACCCGCCGGCACACTTCTACCTCAGGACCTCTGCACTGGCTGTTCCTATTTGGTGAAACCCTCCCTCCAGAGCGCTGCTCGGCTCAGCCCCTCACCCCCACTTCACTTCTTTGCTCAGTTGTATTTTTCTCTATGAGCTTCTTTAAAATCTGACCCTCGCCCCACACTGACCGGTCAATTTCCTCCCACGCCCCTTTCCAGCTTGTAACACTGTATGATTCTCTGGGCCCTGTCTGGTGTTTATTGCTGTCTCCCCCACCGGAATGCAAGCCAGGAGACAGGGCTCTTCATGTCTTGTTTCCAGCTGTGTCCCCAACACCTGGAACCGTGCCTGGCACTCCTCGCAGGGACTCAGCAAACGTTTGTGGAAAGAACAGTAGAGTGATGTGTCCAGAGCAGCCATCAGCCCTGCTGGGCTCTTCTGGGTCCAGCCCTTCCAGCTCACTGGGATCCTGGCGGTCTGTCCTCTGCAGCCTCCACACCGGGTCAGTTGCCTGAGCCCTTCTGGCTGACCTTGGGCCTCCGCTCTTCTGTCTGCCCAGAGCGTGTGTCCTTCCCCTCCCCGTCCTCCTCGACCCCTTGTGGGGGCCACATGAAGTCGCCTTCAGCCTGCTCGCCATGGTCAGTGCATCCTAGAGTAGGGGGTGTGTCCCCTGGCTCCCTGATGACTGATGGCCCTCCTTGGCTCCCGCTGAACTCACAGGAACCCTGGCGGCTCCACTGACCAACCC
This sequence comes from Bison bison bison, assembly GCF_000754665.1. Taxonomy (NCBI): domain Eukaryota; kingdom Metazoa; phylum Chordata; class Mammalia; order Artiodactyla; family Bovidae; genus Bison; species Bison bison. The sequence continues at coordinate 4,783 of NW_011381348.1, forward strand.
CTGGGCCTTTTCCTTCCCAGTCCCCTGGAGGTGTGCTGGCTATCTCTCTCTGGGTCCCCCACATGTCCCAGGGAAGGGCCTGGGCGAAGGCCCAGTGACTGACCGAGTGAGTGGATGCTGCTGGGGGTGTGCTCCTGGGAGGAGCCAAGGTCAGCCCTGGACAGCGGGACCGTCCTCCCGGCCACCTGGAGCTGCTACCTTCAGCTCCCCTCCCAGCTGGCCTTCCTGCCTGGAGTGTGGGGCCTTCCCCTTCCCTGGCCACATCCAGCCTGAGCTCCCTCTGCCCCTCCCCACCGTCTGCCTCTCTGGGGACCAGTGACTGTGTGGTCAGCAGGGGATTCTCCCGGCTGTACTTGGCCCACCACCCACCTCACCAGCGCCCCCACCGCTGCCAACGAGGATGGGCCTGTGTCAGGTGCCATGTCCTCACACCAACCCCACGAGGTGCTGAGACACAGAGAGGCTCAGCGACCCATCCCAGGACACACAGCCTCTGCAGGAGAGCGTCCGTTCAGACCGGATCCGACTCCAAAGCTTGCATCCCAGGGATGTGACCACTGGGGCTCAGTACACACACCGCCCCTCCTGGAAGGCCCCCCTTCCTATGTGCGTACTCAGTCTCTCAGTTGTGGCTGACTCTCTGTGACCCTACTGACTGCAGCCCTCCAGGCTCCTCTGTCCATGGGATTCTCCAGGCAAGAATACTGGAGTGGGTTGCCATGCCCTCCTCCAGGGGATCTTCCTGACCCAGGGATCGAACCTCTTAAGTCTCCTCCATCGGCAGGTGGGTTCTTTACCCACGAGGGCTACCTGGGAAGCCCGCTCCTTCCTATGGCCTCTCAGAAAACCAGCCACTCCCGTGCTGCTCCTGGAGGGCTCAGCCTTTCACACTGAGCCTGGCCCCCCCTGCACCCTGGAGGGGCCTTGGCAGGGTTGACCACAGCCACCAGCGAGATCTGTGTCTCACCCCAAACCTGCCTCCCAGTCCCGCGGCGACCAGGATTGAGTGTATTTTAAAAGACAGGAGAATAGGAACGCAGTTAGCAGACAGCTGCAGGGGGAGCGTTTTCTCGCCCTAGACGCGAGGCGGGATTCGGCAGAGGGGAGACCGGCCTGAGCACGCGGGCAGAAGCGACGGTGCAGAACAGAAGAGCTGTGTTCTGAGGCGGGTCGGGCGGCTCCCTCAGGGAGATACGACCACGGAAGCACAGGCAAGAACCTCACCTGGGAACCCCCTCAGGGACAGCCTGGAGAGCCGACGTGCCCCAGTCCCCACGCAGCAAACCTTGGGCCTGGGGACCCAGAGAGGGAGGCTGCCTGCCAGCTTCCGACCTGCCGCTGGACTCAGGAGGCAGAGCTGCCCTTGTGCCCACCTGGGGCGCAGGGACCCCAGACGACAAAGGCCACAGAGGGCCTCCCCTTTGTGCACATCCCTCAAGTCTCTTAGGAAACAGGCTGCTGCGCCCTCTCGACGAGGTGGAGGTTCCGGGCAGCAGAGGGACAGCATGCCCACTGTCTGTCCATCTGTCCACTCCGTCTCACATCACTGGTCCCCACAAGCATCGGCAGCTACGGGCGATGTGACGGCAAAGGCCATGCTGGAACTCGAGACCGCCTCTCTCCCTGCACCCAGTCGCCCTGCCCTGCCGCCCCCCAGCCTCCTCTCCACCACATTGAGGGCTGTGAGGTCAGTGTCCACCCCCAACTCCCACTCCAGGGGGCTGCTGGCATGCTGTAGGACCCCTCCGTCCCGGGCCCAGGCTCTGGGGGTCCACCCCTTGCTGCCCTGCCCTGCAGGGGGCCCCTGCCCGGCACTGGGCTGACCTGGGGTTCTGGGACCTGGCTGAGGAGGTCCTGTCTGTGCTGGCGTGGCTGTGTGGCTTTTCTGAATGCTGCGCGTCCATGTTGGGGTGCCGTCTGGAGGTACTGCCCACTCTCTCCTCATGTCCGGCCGAGCAGCTCTGGGCTCCCCCTCCCCCGCCCCAGCCAGCCCTGACCTCACCCCTGAGGTCACAATGCTTGCAGCACCCACCGCACCTTGCCAAAGACAGGGCTGTGGAATCGAACACTGTGTCCTGGGCGCAGCCCGTGTGTGTGTGTGTGCGCGCGTGCACGTGTACACCTATGCCCTCAGCGTGCCCCTCCACCTCTGGTTCTTAGTTGTCTCCTTCTGGACACCTGTGGATCCGGCTGACACGCTGCTGCACCCTGGAGACCCCCCGAGGCAGGAGGCCCAGCTAAAGCCCACCTGGATTCCCGACCCAAGCAGCAGCAAGGCAGTAAACGCGCGGTCTTAAGTCCCCGAGTCTGCGGTTGTTTGTTCCACAGCGACGGGTAACTTACTGTGTGCTCCGTGCCGGAAGCA
>NW_011381349.1:0-549 GCF_000754665.1 Bison bison bison
CTTCCTGCTTGTAAAGACTGAGTTAGCCACGCATGCCATCAGCAGTTGTAATATCTGAAGAAGGGCTAATGTTGTGGGGATCCAAAACAGGCAGGACCAATTGGCAGAAGCAAGTTTATTCCACTCTTTTATGCACCCCCACACTTTCCATCTTGAAAAGGGCTCCCTTCTCAGTTTGCTTTTTCTGTGGAGTAGGGCTGGAGATCCTTCTGACAGTAAAAGTTAGCTGGTTTGTCCTCCTCAGCACTAAAGTAGCAGGAAAGGCAAGCTTGATATATTTTAGAAAATATGCAAGATTTTCGAAAGAAGATGCAAGCCCAAAGCTAACAGGGATAGCTGTTTAGTCACCAGGCTGTCTTTGACTCTTTGCAACCGCATCGACTGCAGTATGCTAAGCTTCCCTGTCCTTCACCATCACCCGGAGTTTGCCCAATTTCATATTTATTGAATTTGGTGATGTCAACCAACCATCTCATTCTCTGTCATCCCCTTCTCCTCCCGCCTTCAACCTTTCCCAGCGTCAGGTTCTTTTCTAAACAGGGCTGCAGA
>NW_011381350.1:0-530 GCF_000754665.1 Bison bison bison
TTGCCTTCTCCGGAACTTGCTCATAGATGTATTCAAATACATAGACATAACTAGTCACACTATAATAAATTCACTCTGTGCAAACTTGCACAAGAATTCACTCAATCACATGAATATTCCTACAAGTTCAGTCACACAGGTTCATGAATACATAAACTCAGGTGCTCCCAGACATTCACTTTCACATGCACACTAGCACTCTCATAGTCAGGAACATGCTCACATGGATGCTCTCCTACAAACATGTGCACATCCTCCACAAAGTACAAATATTCCCTCATAAAGAAAATACACCCATATGTATTTACATTCAGATGCTCACATTTCACTCATATAAGAATACTCCACATGTTACCTAGTTTGCAGCAGGAAACATGATACACATTCACTGACTCACAGGAAAGTGCTAATAACATCCATACACATGGCTTCAAATTCAGGTATACACTTGGGCACACACAAACATGCATTTCAACACTCAAACATTACTTTAACCTACTCTGACATGTACAAGTCCATATGTTCACCCT
>NW_011381351.1:0-710 GCF_000754665.1 Bison bison bison
TTTTGTTTTTTTTTTTTAATTATTTGTATATTTTTTTTTTTTGTTATTTGGCTGCACCAGATCGACCTTCGTTGAGGCAGGCCAGATGTTCAGCTAAAGCATGCCAACTCTTTGTTGTGGCATAGGAGATCTAGTTCTCGGATCAGGGATTGAACTTGGGCCTCCTTCTTTGGGAGTGTCCAGTCTTAGCTACTGAACCACCAGGAAGCCCCTGATTTGGTTTTAGATGAAGATGGTATCTAAGGTGATATCTTGATATCACTGACTCAGTTTCTTGAGTTTCTTCAAAGCACGCACAAGGTACATATTATTAAACCGGTTTGCAAAACAAGGAAAGGTAGTTCATACTACAACACTGTATGCTTACAAATATCTAAATGGTAAATGGCATGTTATTTATTTTTAATTACTATGCAGAAAAAAAAAGAATGCAGGATTCACACATTTTACAACATGAATAAACATTAAAACCATCTTTAGTGAAAAATATCCATAGAGAAAAGGCCATGCAGATCCCATAGTCACTGTCTGCTTTAAATCCATCAAGTTTGTCCAAATCACTGAAAATCTCAGTAACATTCTTAAAAAAAAAAAAAAAAGATGGGAAGAAAAGTTATATTCATACAATTGAACAACTGCTGAAAGGGAAATGGGGCTGTGGATTACATTATACTGTAGAAACCATATGATGTCCTGATTTTGGAGATTAT
>NW_011381352.1:0-891 GCF_000754665.1 Bison bison bison
GCCATATGACCCAGAAATCCCACTCTTGGGCATGAACCTCAAGGAAACTAGAATTGAAAGAAACACAGTATTCTAGTGTTTACTGAAGCACTGTTTACAATAGCTAGGACATGGAAGTGACCAAGAGGTCCATCAGCAGATGAATGATTAAGGACATTTTGCTACATATGCATATGAAATATTACTCAATAATAAGAAATCATGCATTCGAGTCAGTTCTAATGAGGTGGAAGCGTGTGAAACCTATTACACAAAGTGAAGGAACTAAGAAAGAGAAAGACAAAGCTGTATATTAATTCATATATGTGGAATTTATAAAGATGGCCTATACGCAGGCCAGAAGAAGAGACAAATATCTAAAGAACAGACTTTTGGACTCAGTGAGAGAAGGTGAAGGTGAAGATTTGAGAAAATAGCATTTAAATGTGTACAGTGCTATATGTAAAAAATAGATGACCAGTGTGAGGTTTTATAATATGGGTGCTATATAATACCCATGTCACAACTTCTGAACTTGCAATCTAATACATGCATCAACCACCAATGAGCCCACATTCTAGTGCACATCATGCACGTTCTGAGCTTGCAGCCTGGAGCTCTCATTTTGCCCCTTCCAACCCTACGATCCAGGGTAGGCTCGTAGTAACTGCTGAATTTTCACTTTTGGGGAGGCATCACAAACTTATTAAACCCACATTCTAGTGCAAACATGCTGCATCTTGAACCTGAACTCTGGAGCAGGCATCTTGCCACTACTAATACTGTTTATCATCATCTACTCTTTCACTGTCATGACATGCTTCCGTTGCTTCTTCGTCTCCTCTGGTCAACACACTGAGTCGTTTATCATCATCCAGTGTTTACTTCAGTCCTGTAACCTGTTTTGAGTGC
>NW_011381353.1:0-791 GCF_000754665.1 Bison bison bison
CCTGAACAGTGGAGATCAACTGTAGCAAACAGTGGGGTTTTTCCCTACTTCCCTAGCATCCGGACAGGAACAGGTTCTCTATCCCATGGATTAAAGTATCCAGCCACGTGGTGCCCCTGCTTATCCTTTGGATATTCAGGGAGAGTTCCCAGTTATTGACAGGCCCGAGGGACACAGGAGTTTGCTGTTTGGACTGTGGAGCAGGAACCTGTGGTTGGAATTTCCAGAGCCTGGTCAATGACTGTGCCTGGGCTAGCAGCAGATGCAAAACCCACTACCTCCCTGGAGCAGAATATGCCACGTGGGTGGGCTGCAGACCAGGAACCATCGAAGATGCCATCTGGTCTAGGGATGTGTCCGTAAGGGTGCCACCCACCACGCTCTCAGGCTTTGCACTGATTTTTGGCCAGCAGCTCGAGAGTGGCTCACTGCCTAGGGCCCCGCCTATTTGGCTGATCTCCCCAGAGCCTGTCCACCATGTCCTGTGCTGTCTTCCAACCCATTCTTCAGCCTAAGGCCACCCCACACACACGAGCTCCCATCTCCCTACCATCCCCCTCACTCCCTGCCCCCAAAGAGCTAGTGGGTCCCACAGGATTACTGCAGCCTGAGCCACATTTGTGCACCACTTGTTGTGCTATTATGACCCATCCCTTCGTATCTGCCCCAGCCTGGGCTTGCGATCAGGGCCAAGAGGAGTGTGGGAGGCGGTCAGAAGAATGCAGGAGTGTCCTGGGACCCTGGAACATCTTAGTTGTAAGCCCTGGTGCTCAGGTGGCTGGGGCCCATGG
>NW_011381354.1:0-651 GCF_000754665.1 Bison bison bison
ACATTTCACTTTTGTTTGGATACTAATGTTAACCTACATTTGTCAGGGGCTTGAACAAGAGAAGGACCCAGCCTGGTTCATGGCACGGACAGAGATGCTGACTCAGGAGTATTTGTCGGGGGTTTGAACAAGGGCAGGACCCACCCTGGTTCAGTGCAGGGACAGAGATGCAGGCTCAGGAGTGTTTCTCGGGGCTTGAACATTGGGAGCACCCAGCCTGCTTTTGTGCAATGATCCTTATGTGGGTTCAGGATTATGTGTTGGGAGACTAACGAGGGCAGAACCTAGATTCGTTCAGTGCAGTGACAGAGAGGTGGGATCAGGAGTATTTACAGCAGCCCTGCTAAAAGGCAGAAACCATCATTGTTCAGTGCAGGGACCGAGATGTTGGCTCAGATTATTAGTCAGGGTCTTGAACAAGGATAGGACCGAGGCTAGCTCATCGCAGAGACCGAGATGCAGGCTCAGGAGTGTTTGTTGGGGTTTTGAAAATGGAGGGCCCAGCCAATTTAGTGCAGAGACCGTGAGGCGGGCTCAGGAATATTTGTTGGGGACTTGAACATGGGAAGGACCCAGCCTGCTTCAGGGCAGGGACTGAGATTTCGGCTCAGGAGTATGTGTTGGGGGATCTAACAAGGGCAGGACCTAGAC
>NW_011381355.1:0-501 GCF_000754665.1 Bison bison bison
AACCCATCAACTATAAAAAAATAAAAAGTACACATAAGATTATCAATGAAGTTTTAGCAGAAACCTTGCAGATTGGAAAAATATGGAAACATATTTGAATGACTAAAATAAACATTGTTCATACAAGAATACTTGACATTTCAAAACTGTTGATACATATCAACAGAGAGAAGTGAAGGTTTTCCCACATCAATATGATTGAGGGAGTTAATAACCAGTGGAATTGTTTTACAATAAATGCTAAAGAAACTTTCAAGTTGCATTAAAGATGTTAACAAAGCAATAAAATAGCATAAAATATTAAATTCACTGAAAAAGATAAAGATATAGAAAAGATATAGAGAAATATAGACTACTACATTAACAGTAGAGGATAACTTACCTTTACTTGTAGTATAAAAGTCAAAGAAACAAGGATTAAAAACAACAGTCACAATTATGTTAATGGAGACATAATATAAATAGATGCAGCTTATGACATTCGTACCATAAAATATGTAT
>NW_011381356.1:0-640 GCF_000754665.1 Bison bison bison
ACAGTCCAACTCTCGAATCCGTACACGACCACTGAAAAACCATAGCCTTGACTAGACGGACCTTTCTAGCCACCTCCATAATGCCAACCCAATGGGTTGCTGATCCTTAGCCCCTGCTAGCAATTCTTATTTAAACTACCGGGAGCATTTGACATAGTCGATCACCCCTCCTTTTTCTCCACAGATATCTGGGACCCCATCCTCTCCCAGCTTTTCTATCAACTCTCTGGACCTCCTTCTCTATTTCTTTTACTGCCACATACTCTTGATCTCTCAATGTTGAAGGAGTCCTGAGGCTCTGCCCTGGGTCCTCTTATCTCCAGCTTTTATCTTTACTCTCATGATGATCTCATCCAGTCCTGCCTGTGACTTTGAATATTACCCATATGTGCTCAGTCACTCAGTCGTGTCTGACTCTTTGTGACCCCAAGGACTGTAGCCCACCAGGCTTCTCTGTCCATGGGGATTCTCCAGGCAAGAATACCGGAGTGAGTTGCCAGTCTCTTCTCCAGGGGATCTTCCCAACTCAGGGATTGAACCCAGGTCTCCCACATTACAGGTGGATTCTTTACTGTCTAAGCCACCAGGGAAGCCCAAGAATACTGGAGTAGGTAGCCTATCCCTTCTCCAGGGAAATGTC
>NW_011381357.1:0-595 GCF_000754665.1 Bison bison bison
TGCCATCCAACCATCTCATCCTCTGTCATCCCCTTCTCCTCGTGCCCTCAATCTTTCCCAGCATCAGGGTCTTTTCCAATGAGTCAGCTCTTCACATCAGGTGGCCAAAGTATTGGAGTTTCAGCTTCAACATCAGTCCTTCCAATGAACACTCAGGACTGATCTCCTTTAGGATGGACTGGTTGGATTTCCTTGAAGTCCAAGGGACTCTCAAGAGTCTTCTCCAACACCACAGTTCAAAAGCATCAATTCTTTGGTGCTAAGCTTTCTTTATAGTCCAACTCTCACATCCATACATGACCACTGGAAAAACCATAGCTTGACTAGATGAAACTTTGTTGACAAAATAATGTCTCTGCTTTTTAATATGCTGTCTAGATTGGTCATAATTTTCCTTCCAAAGAGTGTCTTTTAGTTTCATGGGTGCAGTCACCATCTGCAGTGATTCTGAAGGCCCCCAAAATAAAGTCAGCCACTGTTTACCCATCTATTTGCAATGAAGTGATGGGACTGGATGCCATGATCTTCGTTTTCTGAATGTTGAGCTTTAAGCCAACACTTTCACTCTCCTCTTTCACCTTCATCAAGAGGCTCT
>NW_011381357.1:4520-5044 GCF_000754665.1 Bison bison bison
AGGGAGCCTGATTTCTCCAGCTCCATTTTTCTTTCTCAAGAATGCTTTGGCTACTTGGGGTCTTTTGTGTCTCCATAGAAATGTTAAGATTTTGTTGTTCTGGTTCTGGGAAAAATGCCATTGGTAATTTGATAGGGATTGCATTGAATCTGAAGATTGTCTTGCATAGTATAGTCATTTTGGCAATATTGATTCTTCCAATCCGCAAACATGGTATGTAGTTCCATCTATGTTTTCTTTGATTTCTTTCATCAGCATCTTATAGTCTTTGGAGTACAGGTCTTTTGTCTCCTTGCTGCTACTGCTGCTAAGTTGCTTCAGTTGTGTCCGACTCTGTGTGACCCCATAGACGGCAGCCCAACAAGCTCCCCCGTCCCTGGGATGCTCCAGGCAAGAACACTGGAGTGAGTTGCAATTTCCTTCTCCAATGCATGAAAGTGAAAAGTGAAAGTGAAGTCGCTCAGTCATGTCCGACTCTTAGCCACCCCATGGACCACAGCCTACCAGGCTCCTCCATCCATGGG
>NW_011381358.1:0-809 GCF_000754665.1 Bison bison bison
CATATAGTTCCACTATATAATACATTTGTCTTTTTAAGTAGATAAATTAAGATTTTAGTTGGAGTTTCAATATCAAGCTCTCCAAAGTTAATGGAATATTCATTCTAAAATGAATGGATTATGATTTATTAAAGTTTATTTAATTTAATTTCTAAAAGTAGAAGGATATAGTTAGACCTGAAAAGCACCATGAACCAGTTCAACATAATTAAGATTTATATAATTTGTACACAACAGTAGGATACAAATTCTATTTGACTTCCAATAGCCTGTAAACTAGGAGACACTGGAACATATGTGCTAAGACACTTCAGTTGTATCTGACTCTTTGTGACCCCATGGTCTGTAGCCTCCCAGGCTCTTCTATTCTCCAGGCAAGAATACTGGAGTCAGTTGCCATTTTCTTCTCCAACTGGAACATATCTCAGTACATAAAACAAGGTACAAAAATTTCATGGTCTAAAGTTTTTGAAATCATAGAGTCTGTTCTCTTATCAATGTTGAATTGTCTTAGAACAAATATCAAAAGATGTTTTCAAGTGCAGTCTGACATTTACCAAGAGAGATCCTTGACTTAACCATTGAAAACCTCAATAAAGTTAGAAGACAGAAAAAAATGTGTTTTTTAAAAATAAATTCTAGTCCATATCAACTAAAGAAAACCCAAGCTCTACCATTTACTGAATACCTGACAAAATATTCTAAAATAAGTGTCACAGCAATATTATTGATCTAAATTATTTATGTGGCTCATTCAAGACTATGTAAAAACTTTTAGAAAGATATATGGTATATACTAAATATCAACA
>NW_011381359.1:0-684 GCF_000754665.1 Bison bison bison
CTAGAACATGTGGAAGCTCATTGTTCAGGAACTGCTGAAGCCCAGATTGGAGAATTTTGAGCATTACTTCTCTCCCATTTGACATGGGGGAAAATGTGTGATAGTGGACATTCTTTGGTAATGCCTTTCTTTAGGATTGGACTGAAAACAGATATTTTCCAGTCCTGTTTCAACTGGTGAGTTTTTCAAATGTCCTGGCATATTGAATGTAGCACTTTCATAGAATCATCGGTTAGTCTGTGAAATAGGTCTACTGGAATTCCATCAGCTCCACTAGTTTTCTCCATAGTGATGATTCATAAGGATGGCTTGATTTCACATTCCAAGATGTCTGGCTCTAGGTGAGCGATCATCGTGGATATCTGGATATTGAAGATCCTTTTTGTATAGTTCTTCTGTGTATTATTTACGCCTCTTCTTGATACATTCTGCTTCTGTTAAGTCAGTACCACTTCTGTTCTTTATTTCGACCATCTTTGCATGGAATGTTCCCGTGGTATCTCTAATTTTCTTGAACATATCTTGTCTTTGCCATTACATTATTTTCCTCTGTTTCTTTGCATTCTTCACTAAAGTCAGCTTTCTTATCTCTCCTTCCTCTTCTTTGTAATTCTGCATTCATATGGATATATCTTTGTCTTTCTCCTTTGCTTTCGCTTCTCTTCTTTTCTCAGTAACTTGTAA
>NW_011381360.1:0-543 GCF_000754665.1 Bison bison bison
TTTGCCATCTGTGGATGGAAGTTTGAGCTACAACATGCATGTGTTGCTGGCTTTCAAAGTAATAGAATTTAAATTATCATTTTAAGTAAGGTCAGAAGGCAGATCCAATAAGATCTGGAACACAGGTATACCTGTGGCGGATTCATTTCGATATTTGGCAAAACTAATACAATATTGTAAAGTTTAAAAATAAAATAAAATTTAAAAATAAATAAATAAAATTAAATTAAAACTTTCCAAAAAAAAATAATAAAGTGAATATAAAATATGGAGACTTAGTCAATGCCCTACACACAATTCATAGTAGCAAGCTATGAAACTGAAATTGTCTTAAATTCAATAAAAAATTCAAATATTCATTGACATTTGTTTCAAAACAGTAGTGTAGAGAGTGATATCAAAACAATTTGTTAAACCCTCATTGCTGCATAATTAGAGCCCGACTGATCTGATCTGATTTCTCTCTTTTTTAGATTGAACTTTTTTTTTTTTAAGTTAAAGACTATAATTGATTTACAATGTGTTAGTTTCAGGTATACAGTA
>NW_011381361.1:0-586 GCF_000754665.1 Bison bison bison
GATTTACGGGGTCGCAAAGAGTCGGACATGACTGAGCGACTGAACTGAACTTTTGTCATCAAAAGAGAACTGGTAAATTGGGGAATATCAGATTTCTGATGTTACACATTTGATAAAAATTAAAATGTTAGGGTTAAATGTATCTAGTCCTTTTTGTTTTCTGATGAAATAGTCATCAGGTCACTTAATTGGAAATTAGTTTCCCACATATATTGCTCTGTAAAGAAGTGAATGTCTTCGCTCAGGGTTAGGGCATGAAAAACTGTTGCCAGACCCCTCACTTTTTACTGGTCCTTGATGCCTGAGACTGTTCCCTCCAGTTAATCCACTAATTTGCTTTATTCAACTGAGATTCTGCAGATTGCTGTGGTAAAAGATATAATATCAAAAAGAATGGAAAAATCTTTTAACCTTTATGTGATCAGTTGCTGTATTTGGTCAGTATTTCCTGGTTTCCTCAATCTTCTGTGTCCTCTCTGAAACTTACAGCTTCTTCGAGGATGGTTCTCTTAGGAAAAAGGACTGTTGCTATGCATACTCACATGATCCTGATTAGAAGCATTCATTTCATTATGTTATTGAAAAG
>NW_011381362.1:0-692 GCF_000754665.1 Bison bison bison
ATAAGGCATAGCAATGGCTACCTGCAAGGGCTGTGCTCTGTTACATAAGGACACTTTGGGTCCAGTGTGCTGGAATCTTTGTGATTGCCTCATTTGCAACCTCAGATTTTGATTTCACATAATTATTTAACTTTTGCATATCATACTTTTCATTATATTCCCAGGCATACCTGTCACCAGTGCTGTCATCTCTATGCCCCTCCAACAGCTGCCACTTGATCACATGCTCAGCATATCGTGTAAGTAGTTCAAAGCCAACCAGAATGTGAAGTCCAGCCCACCCTGAAAACTATTTTGACAAACCTTAAATTCACAGGGATTCTTATTCTATTTACAGTGTAACAGAGCAGGATGAGCACAGCCCTTAACAGGTAGCCAATGGTGTGCTTCATTTCAACCCCCCCTGCCCCTAGGCAACAGGTGTTGCTCAAACATTGCTTGGTGCCTCAGAGGGCCACATTCACAAGCAGCCAACTGCCAATGAGTGACCCTTAGTTGTCCTGCTTAGCTGATGGTCAGCACCACAGTGGGCCCTGCCCACAGGTTACTTACTATCAATGAGGGGGCCATTGCGAATGTGATTAAGTCCAGGGTGGTGTGCTGGTCATCAGGAGGAGACAGAGATAAGAGGCAGATTCAGGCCTTCTTCTGGAGGCCCTGGAGCTCACGCAGACTTGGGCCAGTGGGTGAGC
>NW_011381363.1:0-567 GCF_000754665.1 Bison bison bison
AATGGTGGCTGCTTTCCTTTTGCTTTTTTAAAAAGATATTTCTGAACAAGTGCCTCTTTCAACAGCTTCTGTTTCCATGAAAAAAAAAAAGGTAGCAAAGAGTGTCAGGGGAGTACAAAATCTCTCTGTATCTTACTTGTTCAAAGAATCCTTTTCTGCCTCAGATTTATGTCAGTACATTTTTATAGATACTATTTATAACTAAAATCCACTATCTTACCATTCTGTTTATGAACTTGGGGGTCTCTGCTACCACACCAGCTGGGTTCCCAGCAGGGAGAGGGTGGATGTTGGTAATTGCTACCTCCCTGCTCCCTACTCCCTGTTCTGTTGCTTGGGAACAGGGACAGGACTTTCCTCATTACCTCCTTCCTCTCTTCTCAACCATCTCCTGGATATGGTGCCATCTTGGAAAATTCCACCCACTGGAACCAATCATCTGCAGGAATTCGAAATTTGCACCCTCTTGAGGAAAATGTATGATGCATTGTCTATTGACCACAAGAAGCTCACACTGGAAGCATTTCATAATAATCATCTTCAGTGGTCCTCAATGGGGTGGACACG
>NW_011381364.1:0-570 GCF_000754665.1 Bison bison bison
CAGAGCTATGGGTTTCAAGGACACACTATACCAGTGGATTCTTTGTTATCTATTTCATTGATAAAAAAATCATCATTGTTTGATTGTATGGTATTATATTTTTCTGTTGCTTGATTTGGAAATCATACGGTCTTTTCAAATTTTTTGTTTGCATTTCATTATGGCATCCTGGACACTTGCCATAACTTAATGAAATTATATTATAAAGGGCTAAACTTACACTGGGAAAAGAATTGCATCATTTCTCAGGTTGATACCAAGGACTCACTAATAGTAGAGATGCTGTTACCCGGGTAATGCACACCTGCCTGGCAATTGGAAAATAGGCTTTTGAGTGTATAGATTTCTCCTCTGGCTCTTGCTTTGTTAGATAAAGATCTCAAATTTATCCCAGAGTTATTCGTTTATTCATTCAACAAAAATATTGTAAACCCCTACTTTGCTCCAGGGGAGCCTGAGCTCTGAGGATAGAGTGAGGACCAAAAGACTGAACCAGTTCCTACTGTCGTGAAGCTTAGACACACACACACACACACACACACACACACACACACACACCTACAAACTGTG
>NW_011381365.1:0-564 GCF_000754665.1 Bison bison bison
TAGATATTCAAGGAACTAAGCTAGACACACACTGCCAACTAGATTCTAGAACAGCCACAAACCTACATTTTATTTTCACAATGTACAATTTTCTACATTGTATTTGACTCTTCCTTAGTAATTAGAGCACTTCCAAATACTTCTTGGGAACTAAAGGAATGACGTCGGCAGAAAAACCAATGTGCTCCTTTCTCTTAAGAGCCAGCCATGCACCACCTTTATCCAAAAGGAGACTGGGGTTTTGCAGTCTTTACACATTCCTTCCCTAGGACATCAGTCGTCGTTATTTCTTCTTGCTATCTGAAGCGTGCTTTTGCTTTATAGAGTACAAACTGTGTTCATCTCTATTCTGATAATGTAGCACCAGTTAACTAAACAATTAAAGCCATACAACAGTTAATCAACTTGGCAAGTACACTTCAAAAAGAAATCTTACTTCCTATATTAAATGACAGCAAGCTTTACAATCAACTTTCCCCCCATCTACCTCTACCTAACTCCAAGAATATCAATGAACAGAAGTATAAAATCAATGGCTTGAAAATTTAAACCAAAAAAAAAAAA
>NW_011381366.1:0-695 GCF_000754665.1 Bison bison bison
AACTCCTGGAGCTTACTCAAACTCATGTCCATTGAGTTGGTGATGCCATCCAACCATCTCATCCTCTGTCATCCCCTTCTCCTCCTGCTTTTGTCTTTCCCAGCATTAGGGTTTTTTTCCACTGAGTCAGTTCTTCACATCAGGTGGGTGGTGTATTTAAATGTTTATAGTACAATTGCTCGGAGAAGGCAATGGCACCCCACTCCAGTACTCTTGCCTGGAAAATCCCATGGGTGGAGTAGCCTGGTAGGCTGCAGTCCATAGGGTCACTAAGAGTTGGACATGACTGAGTGACTTCACTTTCACTTTTCACTCTCATGCATTGGATAAGGAAATGGCAACCCACTCCACTGTTCTTGCCTGGAGAATCCCGAGGGACGGGGGAGCCTGGTGGGCTGCTGTCTATGGGGTCGCACAGAGTCAGACAAGACTGAAGCGACTTAGCAGCAGCAGCAGCAGTACAATTGCTACTGTGGATGGTGACTTCAGCCACAAAATTAAAAGATGCTTGCTCCTTGGGAAAAAAGCTATGACAGACCTAGACTGCATATTAAAAAGCAGAGACATCATTTTGCCAACAAAGTTCCATATGGTCAAAGCTATGTTTGTTTGTTTTTTTCCAGTAGTCATGTATGGGATGGGTTGAGTCAATGGTCAAATTCAAGTCAAATCAAAGGTCAACAACATGGGTTGGG
>NW_011381367.1:0-543 GCF_000754665.1 Bison bison bison
CGGGAGAGGTGAGCGGCACTGACGTCCCCTCCTGAACCCGCCGCCCGCCCCGGCCTGAAGCTGGCTCTGAGCTCTCACAGACGCGCCCGAAGCCCCGTGTTCAGCCCGGGCCTCGCCTGGAGCAGGAAGACAAGCAGCGCTGATGCTCCTCCAGGACCAGGGGCCGGAGTTTGCGAAGAGGATCCTCCTGGGATCCCAGATGAGAACCGCTTGCCTAAAGATTTTCTCTGCAGCTTTAAAGTGGATACAAACCCTCCCCAGTCTAAGAAGCTATGAATTAGCCAGTTTGAGGGGAACCCGTGAAATGACACGTTGAACAAGCCCCCTGTGGGTGCTGTCGCTGCTCCTGTAACACCTGTCTTCCGTGGCACTGAGCTGGAGCCATCCCACACCGCACACCTGGGAGCCCTGAGCCGGTGAGGGCGCGGGGCTGGAACCTCTGAAAACACCGGCTCCCTCCGCCTGATGCCCCGGGGAGGGGCTCCTCCTGGGGGCGGCCCTCCGTGGCCTCGAGCTGCGCTTGGGGAAGGGGAGGTGGGAGGC
>NW_011381368.1:0-663 GCF_000754665.1 Bison bison bison
TCTTTGAAGCACCAAAGACTGCTAGGAAACCTTGCTCAGTCCTACATAAACACATGCTTTCACTGTAACTCAGTCAGTTGATTTGATTTTACTTCACAGTAGCGAGTAGATCCAAGTTTGCATGGGTAACAGTAATGAATATTAAGAATGTGTGTCTAGAAGGATGACAAATCGCTTTTAGTTCAGATTTCAAGTAGATTTATTGATATGATTTTTCTGTGTAAAAATTCTTTAGGAATGAGGTTTTGCAGCCTTCATGGCTTTGGTTAGTATTTCTGTAAGCAGTGTGTATTTTAAGTTGATGCTGAAGTAAGCACTGGTTGAACATTATCCTTCAATTGCTCGAAGACCAGTGACTTTGTGATGTCACAGTTACCCTTCAATTGCTAGGTGACTTTGAGGACCTCTGTGATGGTCTAGAGAAGTCTGTAGGCCAGCAGCATTTGAAGTTGCAGTGTGTAAAATCAGACAAATGAGAAAAATATCTGAAGAAAGACTTTCTTTGAGATGGCACATATTTCTTCAGAAATTCAAGATGGGACTCCTAAGGATGAATCAGCTGGTTCAGAAACCTCCGTTAGATCTTCTTTGTATGATTATACACTTACTAGGGACTCAGTTTTGAGATCTATGATTGAAGAATATGCTTTTCAGGCTTTGTCT
>NW_011381369.1:0-614 GCF_000754665.1 Bison bison bison
CCATCACCAACTCCCAGAGTCCACCCAAACCCATGTCCATTGAGTCGGTGATGCCATCCAGCCTGTCATCCCCTTCTCCTCCCGCCCTCAATGTTTCCCAGCATCAGGGTCTTTTCCAGTGAGTCAGCTCTTCGCATGAGGTGGCCAAAGTATTGGAGTTTCAGCTTCAGCATCAGTCCTTCCGGTGAACATTCAGGACTGATCTCCTTTAGGATGGACTGGTTGGATCTCCTTGCAGTCCAAGGAACTCTCAAGAGTCTCCTCCAGCACCACAGTTCAAAAGCGTCAGTTCTTCGGCGCTCCTCTTTCTTTATGGTCCAACTCTCACATCCATACATGATAACCGGAAAAACCATAGCCTTGATGAGACGGACCTTTGTTGGCAAAGTAATGTCTCTGCTTTTTAATATGCTGCCTGGGTTGGTCATAACTTTTCTTCCAAGAAGTAAGTGTCTTTTAATTTCATGGCTGCAGTCACTATCTGCAGTGATTTTGGAGCCCCAAAAAATAAAGTCTGACACTGTTTCCATTGTTTCTCCATCTATTTGCCATGAAGTGATGGGCCCAGATGCCATGATCTTACTTTTCTGAATGTTGAGCTTTAAGCCAGCTTT
>NW_011381370.1:0-675 GCF_000754665.1 Bison bison bison
TGCTCGGGGCTGGTGCACTGGGATGACCCAGAGGAATGGGATGGGAAGGGAGGTGGGAGTGGTGTTTAGGATGGGGAAGACGTGTACACCCGTGATGGATTCATGTCAAGTATGGCAAAAACCACTACAGCATTGTAAAGTAATTAGCCTCAATGAAAATAAATGAATTAAAAAAATAAAACTACATTCCTTTGCTAAAAATGGCCTAATCAATGTTGGCTTTGTGATGTCCAAAAACACCATGCTTTCCTTCCTTTCTTCCCTCCTTCCTCCCCCTCTTCCTTTCCTTTTCTTTCTTATTATACAACTGTTAACGTTTGCTTTCCATTTATAGTTATTACAGAGTACTGGCACTCTTCCCCACGTTGTACAATACATCCTTGAGCTCATCTTACACCTAACACGGTGTGCCTCCCACTCCCCCACCTCTGTATAGCCCTTCCCTCATCCCCTCCCCGCCGGTAACCGGTAGATTGTTCTCTGTATTTGTGAGCCTCCATTTTTGTTATATTCTCTACTTGGTGGTGTTTTTAGATTCTATAAGTGATATCATACAGTATTTGTCTATCTCTGTCTGAGTTATTTTACTTCATAGCATACCTTCCCTGTTGCTGCAAATGTCAATATTCCATTCCTTTTATGGGGCAACTTCCTTCTATGCCTTGTTAGCAAATG
>NW_011381371.1:0-873 GCF_000754665.1 Bison bison bison
GCTTACCTCAAGAAACAAGAGAAAAATCAAATAAATAATCTAACTCTACACCTAAAGCAACTAGAAAAGGAAGAAATGGAGAACCCCAGGGTTAGTAGAAGGAAAGAAATCTTAAAAATTAGGGCAGAAATAAATGAAGAAAGAAACAAAGGAGAACATAGCAAAGATCAACAAAGCTAAAATCTGGTTCTTTGAGAAGATAAATAAAATAGACAAATCATTAGCCAGACTCATCGAGAAACAAAGGGAGAAGAATCAAATCAACAAAATTAGAAATGAAAATGGAGAAATCACAACAGACAACACAGAAATACAAAAGATCATAAGAGACTACTATCAGCAACTATATGCCAATAAAATGGACAACTTGCAAGAAATTGACAAATTCTTAGAAAAGTATAACTTTCCAAAACTGAACCAAGAAGAAATAGAAAATCTTAACAGACCCATCACAAGCATGGAAATTGAAACTGTAATCAGAAATCTGCCAGTAAACAAAAGCCCAGGGCCAGACGGCTTCACAGCTGAATTCTACCAAAACTTTAGTAAAGAGCTAACACCTATCCTACTCAAACTCTTCTGGAAAATTGCAGAGGAAGGTAAACTTCCAAACTCATTCTATGAGGCCACCATCACCCTAATACCAAAACCAGACAAAGATGCAATAAAAAAAGAAAGAAAGAAAGAGAGAAAAGAAAGAAAGAAAAGAAAACTACAGGCCAATATTACTGATGAACATAGATGCAAAAGTTAACAAAATTCTAGCAAACAGAATCCAACAACATATTAAAAAGATCATACATCATGACCAAGTGGGCTTTATCCCAGGGATGCAAGGATTCTTCAATAACTGCAAATCAATCAATGTGATAC
>NW_011381372.1:0-551 GCF_000754665.1 Bison bison bison
ATGGGTTGGCTGGCCTGGGGACAGGCAGAGGGAAAGAGACAGGGACAGGGAGGAGGGGCAGGGCAGGCACGGCGTGGGGAGAGGCAGTGAGGAACACTGGGCAGACGGGGGCCAGGGCTGGAGTGAGAGGTCCCCGGAGAGTCTGCAGTTCAGGTTCGGCACTGGGATCCCTGAGCAGGAAGTGATGGGGCACAGGTCAGACCCAGGGCCCAGCGCCCTAGAGGTCACAGCGATGACTGGCACCTGCCTGGGGGTGTATCCCTGAAAGCCAGACCGTCAGTGTGCGGGGGCGGGGGGGGGCGGGTGACCAGGTTCTCCGGGAATAACGTCATCAACACTCAAAGCCCCTGCCTTCGCGGAGCTCCTTCTGAAAGCAGAATGAGTGCAGGGTCAGTGAGGAATGATGTTCGTCTTCCGGCCTGTCCCTGCTCCAGGCAGTTCCCCTCCATGCTCCCTGGCGGTCTTCAGCTAGGCTGTGTCCGCCTTTCTCTCATCTAAGTTTCACCACATACTAGCTCTGGGTCCCTTTCCTGAGGATTCCCCTGGCTGAT
>NW_011381373.1:0-523 GCF_000754665.1 Bison bison bison
TTTGTGTTTGATCTTTGTTAATTTGATTAACATGTGTCTTGGGGTGTTTCGTCTTGGGTTTATCCTGTTTGGGACTCTCTCAGTTTCTTGGACTTGGGTGGCTATTTTCTTCCCAATTTTAGGGAAGTTTTCAACTATTACCTCCTCAAGTATTTTCTCATGGCCTTTCTTTCTGTCTTCTTCTTCTGAGACTCCTATTATTCGAATTTGGGACATCTGACATTGTCCCAGAGGTCTCTGAGTTTGTCCTCATTTCTTTTAATTCTTTTTTCTTTTTTCCTCTCTGCTTCATTTATTTCCACCAGTCTATCTTCCACCTCACTAATCCTATCTTCTGCCTCTGTTATTCTACTATTGGTTCCCTCCAGAGTGCTTTTGATCTCATTTATTGCATTATTCATTATTCATTTTATTTCTTCTAGGTCCTTGTTAAACATTTCTTTCATCTTCTCAATCCTTGTCTCCAGGCTATTTATCTGTAACTCCATTTTATTTTCAAGATTTTGGATCATCTTTACTGTCA
>NW_011381374.1:0-544 GCF_000754665.1 Bison bison bison
GTGATCCCGTGGCTGATCGTTCACTGATCACGTGTTTATCATACGGTGATCACGTGACTGAGAGGCGCTGATTACGTGACTGTGCAGTCAGTGATCACCTGGCTGATCATGCACTGATATCGTGACTCAGCACGCACTGACCAGGTGCCCGGAGCCGGTGAGGAATTCCACTCTGGACAAAGGTCATGAGGAAGGAGGCTCGGCATATGTAAATGCGGGACCTAGCCTCAGGAGTCCAGCCGGATATTCTCGAGCATCTACCCCCCCCCAAAATAACCAGAGTCTGCCTACTTTATTGCTTTGTGCTCTCACCTCTGATTTCACTGGGGGCTGTCCCCCACCACCATCTCGCTCTCTCTGTCAAAGAGTTACCTTACAGCTCCAATTCATAAAGTTCCTTGTCATTCTTCCCTGTAACTTCCAGCGGAGTCTCCATCTGGAGGGCAGAACCCACCACGCTTCCTAATTATGCCTGGGCTGATAAGACCCACTCGAGAAGGTGTCTAGGGTGAGGCATCATCCGCTCTTCGAGAGGGCGCCTGCG
>NW_011381375.1:0-835 GCF_000754665.1 Bison bison bison
CTAAAAATACAGTTAGTATATGATCCAACAATAACACTACAGGGCATATATCCATTAAGATGAAAACTCCCATCAGAAAAGTGATATGCAAAACAGTGTTTATAGTAGCACAATGTACAGTAGCAAAGACATGCAAACGACCTTAAGGCACGTAAATATGTCAGTGGATAAAGACAGATATATTATGCATACAATGGAATATTTTCCATAAGAAAGAATGAAATAATGTTATTCTTTCCAACATGGGTGGATCTAGAGATGATCATACTAAATAAGTCAGAGAAAGACATGAGGAGCTTAGGTGGGTTCAGCTTACCTTGACACATCCTTTGGACCTCAGTTGATGGGAGATCTTCATCCTTTCCTCCTGGGTGTCTAGAGTCAGCTGTCCAAGAATGAGGCTAAAGCTGAAACTCCAGCACTCTAGAGCCTTCCCAGTTACCTTAGTAATTTTGAAGACTTGCAGTCATCTACTTCAGAGCCCCTGAACACCCCTATATATATCCTTCCCCAGGTGGCCACACCCTTACACTTTATGAGGTCAGCAAGCCACTTCCACAGCCAACGGTGGCCCTGGTGAGCCTTGACATCACAAAGCCTCATCCTGACACCTCTAGGGGAGTTTGGGGAGCAAGTCAGAGAGAGTTGACCTCTCCCAATTCTTTTAACCACACCCTCTATCTTCCTAGAGTTTTGGGCCACCTTTAAATTTTCTTATTTTACATATTCTTTGTCCAGAAGTTTAAAAGGGAAAATTTACATAATGTTTTTTGTAGGAAAACTCCTGCATGACTGAATAGAAAATAAATAAGGAATTATAAAATGACAATTGAGA
>NW_011381376.1:0-516 GCF_000754665.1 Bison bison bison
GTGATGAACCAATTCCTTCCTTAGAGTCTTTAATATACTCCATGAAGTGACAATCACTAATTCATGTGGAAATTCAAAGAATATTGCTCACTGACAGTATTAATGACAGCAGTGAAAGCAGGAGTGCTTAGGTCAGATAAGTGATTACTATATACACAGTGCTTGCTATATGCTAGCCACTGTCCTAAGCAATTTATGTAAAGGTCCATGCAGTCAAAGCTATGGTTTTTCTGGTAGTCATGTATGGATGTGAGCATTGGACCATAAAGGCTAAGCACTGAAAAATTGATGCTTTCGGATTGTGGTGCTGGAGAAGACTCCTGAGTCCCTTGGACAGGAAAGAGATCAAACCAGTCCACCCTAAAGGAAATCAACCCTGAATATTCATTGGAAGGACGAAGCTCCAATACTTTGGCTACCTGATGCGAAGAGCCGACTCACTGGAAAAGACCCTGAAGCTGGAGAAGATTGAAGGCAGGAGGAGAAGGGAGCAACAGAGGATGAAATAGTTGGATG
>NW_011381377.1:0-670 GCF_000754665.1 Bison bison bison
AGCCCAGAAATAAACCCACTCAACTATGGTCAATTGATCTATAACAAAGGAGGCAAGAATACACAATGAAGAAAAGACAGTCTCTTCAATAAGTGGGGCTGGGAAAACAGGACAGTTACATGTAACAGAATGAAATCAGAATATTCTGTAACACCATACTCAAAAATAAACTCAAAATGGATTAAAGACCTAAATGTAAGACTGCATACTATAAAACTTCTAGAGGAAAACATAGGCAGAACACTTTTTGACATAAAGCACAGCAATATCATTTTGGATCCACCTCCTAGAATAATGAAAATAAAATAAGAATAAACAAATGGGACCCAGTTAAACTTAAAGCTTTTGTACAGCAAAAGAACCATAAACAATAATTGAACTTAAAAGTTTTGTACAACAAAGGAAACCATAAACAAAATGAAAAAACAATCTATAGAATGGGAAAAAATATTTGCCAATGAAGTGACAAACAAGGGACTGATCTCCAAAATATACAAGCAGTGAATGCAGCTCAGTATCGAAAAAACAAACGAAACAAAACAACCCAATCAAAAATGGGCAGAATATCTAAATAGGCACTTCTCCAAAGAAGACATACAGATGGCCAAAAAACACATGAAAAGATGTTCAACATTGCTAATTATTAGAGAAATGCAAATCAAAACTACAA
>NW_011381378.1:0-682 GCF_000754665.1 Bison bison bison
ATAAGCAAACAGTGAATATAGATGTTTCCAGTGCTTCATATGAAATACAGCTATTTCCATTTTCTTATGGAAAATCTCCATTCTAAGCTGAAATATGAAGTATAGAGAAGTCCAAGTTCCATGATGGAGACTTAGCACCTAGGTTTTCATGCAGTACATTCAAACCATTCCCCACTTCATGGAATCAATCCTTTGTTTTGGTATATATTATTATTAGAAATACAGCAAACTCCTTACTTCACTTAAAAAAAGGGGTGCCCAGATTTTCATTTGTACAATAGAGATAATTCCATTTTCATAAGGGGTTTCCATATCTTCAGAAACCACTGCCAAGATTGTCCTATGTGAAATACCCAGAACTTCACATTTAAAGGTAGAAAACCACCATCTAGATAGATATGAAGGATGGGCAAGTCCAAATTTCACATAAGAAAAAGAGGTTCAAGATTTTCATAAAGTGAGATAAAAACTAGTGATATATCATGGAGGAAAACAAGCATCACTATATTTGCATGTAAAAATATAGGTACTTCTACATTTGAGATCAGTTCAGTTCAGTCTCTCAGTCGTGTTCAACTTTAATGACCCCATGTACTGCAGCATGTCACGTGTCCGTGTCTATCACCAACACCCAGAACCTCTAGTAAACTCTTGTCCATCAAGTTGATGATGCCATCTAACC
>NW_011381379.1:0-742 GCF_000754665.1 Bison bison bison
AAAGGATTCTAGACAATGGAAACAACATACATAAGACAGTAGAAATAACAGAGAAGACTATCACTGGAGCATAGACATTGAGATGACAAGTGTCATGAAAAGAATATGTAATTTTAATTGAAAACAGTGAGTAAAATGTACATTTCAAGAAATGTCTAATTTGGGAGATACTTAAGAGTCAAGGATCTTTTATTCATAGTTTTCCTTATCACATCTTTTGTGCCTACAAAAATAGAGAGCTCCATTCAAATCTTCATCTGTTCCCCAAAGAACTTTTAAAGACCCTTTTAATAAGTAACACTTTCTTTGGAATGTGGATTTCTTCATCCATAAGGGCTATTGTTATATATTTCAAGGGCAGAAAATCCTGGAGGTTGTTTTTGAGCTTGCTTCCTTGAAAATACCTGGATGCTGGAGATAGTGTATTTTGAAGGGAATAGTAAAGTAGAATTTTTTGTATATATTTCAGACCTCATTTATAATCTAGATGCTACTTGAGCTGGTGTCAAGTTTGCATGAAATTAAATTTAGGAAAGCTCAACTTTAAGAAATATGAATTTCTTCCTGCATCAAGTAGTTAGATGCTGGGTAGGAATTAAAAATGGCCATTTCCCCATGGAAACTAATGACACTGATGAGAGTTTTTTCATAATTCTGTACATCAAATATGTACAGATGATTTAAGGAGCTGAGGTTAGATTCAATGAATCTTATAAAAAGGAAAGTGGAAGGTCTGTCATAT
>NW_011381380.1:0-621 GCF_000754665.1 Bison bison bison
CCCTCTTGCAACACCTACCATCTTACTTGGGTTTCTCTTACCTTGGGCGTGGGGTATCTCTTCATGGTTACTCCAGCAAAGCACAGCTGCTGCTCCTTACCTTGGACGGGGGGTATCTCCTCACCACCGCCTGTCCCGACCTTCAACGTGGGATAGCTCCTCTAGGCCTTCCTGAGCCCACGCAGCCACGGCAGGGGACTGGAATGCAAAAGTAGGAAGTCAAAAAACACCTGGAGTAACAGGCAAATTTGGCTTTGGAATATGGAATGAAGCCAGGCAAAGACTAATAGAGTTTTGCCAAGAAAATGCACTGATCATAACAAACACCCTCTTCCAACAACACAAGAGAAGACTCTGCACATGGACATCACCAGATGGTCAACACCGAAATCAGATTGATTATATTCTTTGCAGCCAAAGATGGAGAAGCTCTATAAAGTCAGCAAAAACAGACCAGGAGCTGACTGTGGCTCAGACCATGAACTCCTTATTGCCAAATTCAGACTTAAATTGAAGAAAGTGGGAAAACCACTAGACCATACAGGTATGAACTAATCAAATCCTTATGATTATACAATGGAAGTAAGAATAGATTTAAGGGCCTAGATTTGATAGATAGAG
>NW_011381381.1:0-629 GCF_000754665.1 Bison bison bison
TTAAAGGAACAAAAATTGTGAGGAAACCTAACTTTTTTAGAGATGGAGAATTTCTCTGCAATGATTCATATATCATTAATGAGCATTTAATGGATTAGGAGACCAAGAATAGTAGGTAAAATTGGTGTGTCATTTTGTTTTATGTCACTTATGTCAAGTTCTCATGCTGCTGCTGCTGCTAAGTTGCTTCGACTCTGTGCGACTCCATAGACGGCAGCCCACCAGGCTTCTGCGTCCCTGGGATTCTCCAGGCAGGAACACTGGAGGGGGTTGCCATTTCCTTCTCCAATGCACGCAAGTGAAAAGTGAAAGTGAAGTCACTCAGTTGTGTCCGACTCCTATCAGGGTTAAATTATGTTCACAAAATACAGATTTCTTCTGTTCCTCTAGTCTTGATTCTCTAAAATTATGTGGTGCTTTTGTAGTCAGTTGTTCTTTGCTTGCATAGCCTTCACGTGATTTTCAGAAGTAATTCTTGAAAAAAAATTTATTTTATAGCCTTCCTTGCTTATTTTTCTTTTGTTACAGCTGCTTTAAATATTGGTCTTGAGAATTCATATTTTTCCAGAAAGTAGTCAATTTCTTGAATATTCTCGTATATTTGCAGTGTATATAAAGGGGTTTATATT
>NW_011381382.1:0-548 GCF_000754665.1 Bison bison bison
CACAAAGGAAAGGAGGAATTATAGCTATTTTGCTTTATATTTCTGATGTTAGTTCTTCCCCAGTACCTGTCAGTCAGCTCTGATCTCTGAATTTCCCACGGCACAAAATGACTCTTGCTATTTCTCTTAGATGGTGCCAAGCATCGTTAATTACATGTTATACACAAAACCTTCACAACCATACTCAACCTATTACTTTCTAATCTCACCTTCTACCCCTTTCTCCCTTGCTCACAGCCCACACTGGGCAACTCTAAGTTAACTGCACATGTCTCGTACTTTGAGGACTCACATTTCCCCACCTATATCTAAAAATTATGTTTCAAATTGCTAGAATGCCTCAATCTCATCCTTCATTTCATTATGCAACACATATTTTTAAACCTATTTTCTCTTTAAAGTCTTCCACGAACTCTATGTGCGTGCTGAGTCACTTCAGTCGTGTCCGACTCTCTGCGACCCCATGGATTGTCACCCGATAGGCTCCTCTGTCCATGGGATTCTCCAGGCAAGAATACTGGAGTGGATTGCCATGCCCTCCTCCAGGG
>NW_011381383.1:0-1110 GCF_000754665.1 Bison bison bison
CAGCACAATCTTAGATCCGGACAGGAAGAGCATTGTCTCTTTTATTAATTAAAATATGTTACTAGTTATCCTTCATCTAATTAGAAACTAGACACAGTGAGTGCTTCAAAAGAACAAAATACTTAATTACCACTTAATCTCAATACTTCTACAAGGTCACTGCCAAGGTTTGTCCAGCCTAAGTCTGAAGTCTTCCAATGATAGTGTTCTCGCTTTATCCCAAAGCTCTCAGTTAGCCTTTCAAAAAGCTCTGTCAGAGCATCCATTCTCATATGTTTTCATCTAACAAATGTGACCTGAGCATCTCCCACCGACAGGTACTGCCATTGGCTCTGGGACCCAGCATTAAATAAATTACACATATCTTTGCCCTCATGGAACTACATTCCAGTTGGGAAAGACAGACAATAAAGAGAGTTATGGGAAATATCTGGTCTGGGTTGGAAGAGACGCGCATTACAGAGGAAAAACCAGATGAGGGCAACAAGGAGACCTGCAGGGTTGAGCAAGTTCCAAAAGAGGTAAGTGTTTCGGCAGGTAGCTGGGGAGAGGGCGGTTCCTGCAAACACCGAGATCCTAAGGAGGAAACGCTCCTGGAGTGCGAAAGGAGCAACAGGTGCCTGTGTGGCCAGGGCAGGGTGAGTGAGGAGCCAGAAAGGCCGAGAAGCAACAGTGTGGGATGGGCGCACAGAACGGAGGGAGGGCTGTGGTGAGATCAGTGTCCCAGGAACCGCCATATGTGAGCATGGGGAATAGGGCCCAAACCAGGAAACTTTCAGATGAAGGCCCTTTGGATAATGAAAATCTGCCCTTATGTGTCCAGAATCTTATCTTTCTCAGGTTCAACAAGTTTCCTTCCTTCATGTCCTTGCTGTTCATGTCATCCAGTTCGGCAACCCTTCACCATCCCACTGATTCTCCTTTGAATATAACTGAGGGTGCCCGGTCTCTCTCTCTGCCTATAACTTGACAGAACTCTTCGTGAACAAAGGGCAGCCTTTACAACCGAATAGGGATATGCTTCCACACCGCTCTGAATTTCCCCCACGGGAGTCTTATTATTGATTATAATGGCTACCTATTTGCTTGTGCATCTCACCAACAGAAGGG
>NW_011381384.1:0-597 GCF_000754665.1 Bison bison bison
AAGAGCCAAATAAGAGGAACTCAAATAGACCACACCAATATACATTGGAATTAAAATGTCAAAAGTTAAGGACAAGGAGAGAATCATAAAAACAGCAAGAGAAAATAGTTATGTACAAGGTAACACCCATAAGACTATGAGCAGATATTTCAGCACAAAATTTGCAGGCCAGAAGGGAATTGCACAATATATTCAAAATGCTGAAAGAAAAAACCTTCCAACTCTGCCAGAAAAAGCTGTCCTTCTGAATTGAAAAAGAGAGAGTTTTCTAGACAAGCAAAGGTTAAAGGAGTTCATCACCACTAGACTAGCATTACAAGAATATTAAAGGGAAATTAAGCTGAAATTAAAGGGCACTAACATGAAAACACAGGAAAGTATAAAGTTCACTGGTAAAGGTAAATATGCAATAAAATTCAGAATAATCTAATGTTGTAAAGGTTGTACATTGATCACTTATAAAACTAGTATGAGGTTTCGTGAAAAGATGCTCAATGTTGCTCATTATTAGAGAAATGCAAATCTAAACTAAAATGAGATATCATCTCACACCAGTCAGAATGGCCCTCATACAAAAAGTCTAACAAACAATAAATG
>NW_011381385.1:0-904 GCF_000754665.1 Bison bison bison
TGATTGGAAGGGCTGATGCTGGAACTGGATCCTGGATATTTTGGCCACCTGAAATGAAAGGCTGACTCATTGGGAAAGAACCTGATGCTGAGAAAGATTGAAGTCTGGAAGAGAGGGTGATGACAGAAGATGAAATGCTTGGTGGCATCACGGAATCAGTGGTTATGGGTTTGAGCAGGCTCTATGAGTTGGTGATTGACAGGGAAGCCTGGCATGCTGCAATCCATGGGGTCAGAAGTCGGACTGGACTAAGTACTTAATGATACTCACCGTACTTACTTAGGTTCTCAGCGAAATGAAAATGGTAAAGAACTCTCTTACCCATCAATTGAATCCTGACCATGGGACCTCACCAATCCTGAGGAATGGTCATTGCAAAGGGATGTTATCTAAAACAATTTCTGCCTATTACTTTAGTGATGACACAAAGCAAGCACATTATGGTAATCATGCCTCCGTTAACCTTCCCTAACCAAGACAATAGGCTGCACTAGCCATTGGTGAGCTTAGAGGATCACAAGGTTTCCCATAAATTGTTGGAGCCACCTGGGCCTTTCCCACAGAGGGTTTGCAGGTGTGATGAGGTCACCTTTTCCATGGCAAAAATTCTCATCTATTGCCATCAGTCTTACTGCCAGTCCTCTGGATTTGTGAGAACCCCACAAGATCAATTCTAGCTTGCAAAGTATATATCTGCTTAAAAAACAAACAAAAGGATAAAATCCAGTCCAAACTGAAGTGCCTAAGGATAATCAAATGGTCCTCAGTTCTATAAAGGGCCATTAGGGCCACAAAAGCACGGGTCCAGGCAAGTTCATTGTTAACACCTGCAGCACTTCAAAGGACATGTCCTGGTAATGCATAAAGATTGTAGATTGTAAGTCCTCTACCAATTTAAGAAATT
>NW_011381386.1:0-772 GCF_000754665.1 Bison bison bison
CCTTTTTTCTCTATTTCTCCTCTTTTCTCTTTCTCAGAAGGAGAGAAGGACATTAAGTATTGGGCATTAGGAGGTCTGAGTTCTGGCCCAACTTTCTCCCGTTTGTTCCCTCTGAGTGAACTTTTGCAAGTCCTTTCCATTCCCTGGGCCTCAGTTTCTCCATCTGCAGACTGAAGACTCTAACTTATGTCCCCTCCAAGAACTAAGCTAGAAAATTTGGTGAGTATTTACTCTGTGTGTGTGTGGTGGGGTGGGGCGGGGGAGGTAGGAGGAAGGGGATGGGTCAAATTGTTTCTTCAGTGAGCAGGAGCTCAAAACAGTCTGGATTGCAGTCAGTATAGTGTCTCTTGAGGAGTGAGGGATTATGGGAAAGGGCAGAGAAATAGGAGACACCCATCACTGGTGCCAAAACTGAATCCAAAGAATCTAAGGAACAGAGCTGGGGCCTGGGGTCTGGAAACAAAGAGGCGCTGCTCCAACGATGGCAGACCACAGGACTAAAGAACAGAGTACCTAGTCTTTTTTTTTTTTTTTTCAGAGTACCTAGTCTTGCTTCTTGGCCTGCCATCTGCTTTCCACGTGGCCCTAGATCAGGCCAAAGTCCTGTTGGCCCCCATCTTTGAGCCTGCTTCTCTTCTCATCAGGACATTTGTACAGTACCTTCTAGTGACTTAGGAGTAAAGGAGTTGGTTAGTCTTAAGGAGCGCCACACATCTCTGCATTGCCTCCTCTGGTCCCACGGGCACCTTTGCCTTCATACTGACGAAACCAA
>NW_011381387.1:0-676 GCF_000754665.1 Bison bison bison
ATCACACGATCTCACTACACACCCATTAGAACATCAGAAGAGGTGTAGTTATGATGAGAGACAATACCAGCGGTTGGCACACGATGCTCCTGGCACTCTGGTACACTGCTGATGGGAATGTAAAATTTTACGGCCACTTTGGAAAAGAGTTTTGGCAGTTTCTCATACAGTTAAACATATATTTACCATATGATCAAGCAGTTCAGTCTTAGGTATTTATCCAAGAGAAATGAAGGCATATGTGCACGTACAGAATTGTTCGTGAATCTTTCTCTCACTTTTAATTGATGGAATCCAAACAGAACAACACAAATGCCTATCAACAGATGAATGTACAAGTGAAAGCTTTAACAATGGGATGCTATTCATTATAGTTAGTAAACTACTAAGACACGACAACACGGATCAGTCTCAAAACAAGTATAGTAAGTGAAAGAAGTCAGACACAAACGTGGAGGTATTGTATGGCTCTCAGTGTAATGAAACTCTAGAAAAGAAAAAAAGTGTCCCATGTATCTACAGAAAGCAGATCCCTGGCCCCCTGAATACAGTGATGGGGTGAGATCAACTGGGGAGAAGACTGAGGCAATAACCTTTTGGAATGATGGCAATGCTCATTATTTTGATTTTAGTGTTGATAGCCTGAGTGAATACCTTTGTCTAAAGTCATTGAATG
>NW_011381388.1:0-593 GCF_000754665.1 Bison bison bison
AAATTTCAATATTTTTAATTACATATTTTACTGAAAAGAAACATTGTTTGGTGAAACCAGGTTTTAAGAAAACTAGAGTAGGGTGACAGGAAGCTTACACACTAAATTCAAACAAAAGAGGATTCCTTTATCACATCCACTTCTTTGATTTTACTGACGAAGAAGACAGAATTTAGTGATAAGTATCAGAATAGAGGTGATAATACCGCCTTCATGTTGTCTATTCAGCTCATATAACCAGAAAGTCCAAGAACAAATTATTTCAGTAACTAAAGTTTGGCATGTAAGATATTTAAAGTTGGCTATTTAACAGAAATTTAGCTAAAATAAATCAGAAAAAAAGTATTTTCAAACTGTACCTTGTCATCTTTCATCATTTAAACATACATGCAATCTAATATTCGAAATTAACTTTAAAAATTAACTGTTTAAAAAACCAGTAGATTTATTTTACTGTGAAGACTTACATAGTATGACATTTCAAAGTCAATAAAACATTAACTATTTCAGAGTGAACCGATCATGGAAAGATAACATCTGTAAGAAAGAAAAATTAATGGATTAGCGTAGATACTGGTGAAAAGGCAAACAAA
>NW_011381389.1:0-531 GCF_000754665.1 Bison bison bison
ACTACTCTAGGGGTAAGCACCCTCCTTTCATATGGGGAATTTCAGGAAAGACAGAAATGTCTATAACAACCACCATTTTTTGTATTGCATTCAAAATGAAAATAGCTTAGCATTCCATGAGATGTGTAGAATCTCATTAAGTTTGTCTCTATTTTTAATAGAAGATGGTCAGTGAAAAAACTTGCCCTGAATTTTAGCTACTGAAATGAGAGGGAGGAGGAAGTTAACAAAGCAGCTTTCTCATGTTTTATCACTTACACTTGTTGGGCATTGTTCTCATAAACCAGGTTCAAGTAGACTTTGTCATTTCATGAACGAAACCATCTCTGAAAGTAGATAAAATTATCCCCACTTTAGCCATAGGGAAATAGGTGTAAAGAACTGAACTCTGCATGTGAAATCTATAAAAGCCAAAATCATTAAAAAAAAAGAATAAAATGGTTACCAGGGGTTGGGGGTGAGGGAATAGGACAGATGTTAAGGATACAAACTTGCAACAAATATTAAATAAGACCTCGAGATCTAATACAT
>NW_011381390.1:0-545 GCF_000754665.1 Bison bison bison
CAAAAATTTGCAACTCTACAGTTTAGAAAAAATTTTTATGACCAGGACCATGCTCCTATTTTAGCAGACAGGGAAGCAGTATCACATACTCATCTTGGAAAACAAGTTCTAAAGTCTACTTGAGTTCAAATTCCAAGTATACCATTTAGAAGTTGTAAGACCTTGGGTCATGTAAATTTTTTAAGCCCCAGTTTCCTTGTTTAAAAATAAAGCCTGCTTTGGGGTGCCCTTGAGATAATTAGGTGAGATATATAAAGCATATACCACCTGGGAATTCCCTGGTGGTCCAGTGGTTAGGACTCCATGCTCTCATTGCCAAGGCCCTGGGTTCAGTTCCTGGTCAGGGAACTAAGATCCCACAAGCCACATGGTACAGCCAAAACAAAACAAAACAAAAACAAATTGGTGGGAAAAAAAACAACAAAGCCTACTGCCTCCCATATAATGAATGCATAGTAAATGTTATCTGTAATTTTACTAACTATGAATCATTCCAAGTAATAATAAAATGCTTCCATTCCTTGAGGATACTCTACCATTATGAA
>NW_011381391.1:0-579 GCF_000754665.1 Bison bison bison
CAGAGACCTCCGTTGGGGTTTTCTAAGATCCACGGACAGATAAGTAAAATAATTTACAGAGTTTACAGGGGCCACACTCACTTCTCAAGAGCATAAGCCAAATTGAATGAAAAGGGGATGACAGAGGATGAGATGGTTGGATGGTATCACCGATTCAATGGACACGAGTTTGAGCAAGCTCCAGGAGATGGTGAAGGACAGGGAAGCCTGGTGTGCTGCAGTTCATGGGGTCACAGAGTCAGACACGACTGAACAACAGCAACAACAACACACAGTAGGTGCTCTCTAATGATTTGTTCATATTGATGATGTCTGTCAACCAAGTCTGATTTAGAAATTTGTAGAGAAAACTTCATTCATCTTGAGACCTTAACTCTATTTCTGTCACCTCACTCTCAACCTTGTCTCATCCTTTACATCCTTCTCTTTCCTTTTCCTCAAGAGGACAAGGACCATTGTATGTTCCTGGGCTTGACTTAGTGACTGGCACATAGTACTTGCTTAATAACTATTTGTGAAATGAATGACCGAATGGTATGACAAAGGCAAGAGGCATATCTCCCCAGTTTAAGACTAACC
>NW_011381392.1:0-595 GCF_000754665.1 Bison bison bison
TAAAGAAACCATGCGGCTTAACTTGCCCAAAATAATAATGATTGTAATGAGCACTGGCTGTTGGTTTCTTATGTACTTGGTACTTTGCACGTATTAACCCAGTCAGTCCTCCTAACAGTTGTGAGAGAGATAGCATTCTTATCCCCATTTTACAGATGAGGAACCTGAAGCCCAGGTGATAAGTAGTTTATCCAAGGTATCATAGCTAGAAGTCGGGTGCAGGCAGTCTGGCTCCAGAGCCCCTGCTCTGTCCGCTGACCTAGCTGACTTCCCAAGAGTCAAAGTGGATTCTTCCCCAAGACCAACCAATTACAATGACTGAATCAGTCAGTCAACTTCGAACTGGGCTCCAAGAGAGAACGAACCATCATGCCTCTCTAAATCCTCATTTCTAGTTTGAATCTTCAAGGAGAGATAGACACTAAGTAGCTAGTTTTGCTGGAATGGCTGATTTTATCAATGTTTTCGGTGTGTGAGTGTGTGTGTGTGTATATGTATAGAACTAAATTAAACTGATAATTTGAATGCTTACACTTCCATTAGTTCAATTTGTGTATGTGAGCCCTCACACACATACATACACACACACAAACTG
>NW_011381393.1:0-569 GCF_000754665.1 Bison bison bison
ACTTTTGTGATCCCATGGACTATAGCCCACCAGGCTCCTCTGTCCATGGAATTTTCCAGGCAAGAATACTGGAGTGGGAAGTTCCTTTTATGCAGTGCTAAAAACTCATTCTTTAACACAGATACAAAATGCCAGTTAATTCAAATCACCTAAAAGAGTTCTAAAAGTGCCTCACTGCAGAAATGATTTCTTTTTCCCAATCATCGTTCATAAATGATCAGATTACCGTTAGATGCCATGCAAGTGTTCACTATTTTCGTTAAGTGATCCTGGGGTGAAGTCAAAAGACGATTTGTCTAAATAGAGACTTAACCGACACCTGGGACGCCGACACATCTCACTGAAGGAAAGCCTGGCTCCCAGTGTCATCTCATTACTTTTGAGCAGCAGTTTGTGATCGCCATTCAAGAAGAAAGAAAACCATAGGTAAATATTAATAAAAGAAAAAAAACAGAATTTTTGGATTGTTGCTGACAGATTCTTCCCCAGCATTTGCAGGGTTGGGACAAGAGTACCCACGAAGGCTCACTTATCACATGTCTTTGTAACAACCTGGAAAGACAGGTTTG
>NW_011381394.1:0-838 GCF_000754665.1 Bison bison bison
AACCCACGTATCCTATGTCTCCTGCATTGGCAGACGGGTTCTTTACCACTAGCACCACCTGGAAAGCCCCAAAGAAAATCAGAGTATTGTTAGCGATTAGATGGGGAAATGGCTGCACGATAAGCACAAAACAGTGCTACCACTCACTCTTAAACTAATGATATTTCTCCCACTATAAGGAATAAGGAAGTGAAATGTGCAGTGGACCCAATACTATTGGCAGAGACTTGTCAACTTAAAAAAAAAAAAAGCACAACATGAGAGTTGCAAGTTAAGTTTTATTTGGGGCAAAATGAGGGCTGCAGCCCGGGACACAGCACCTCAGATAGCTGAGAAACTGCTCCAAAAAGGCAGAGAGAAAGATAAATATATAAGAGATTTTGATGAAGGGGGAATACACGCAACCAAGGACATATTTTTCCAGAAGGTTTCTGATAGGGCCCACATGGGGTCTCATTGATAAGATGGCTCATTATGTCGACCTTACAAATGAAAACTAAAATCACAGTGATCTGTGAGACTGACCAAATTGTCCAAATGGCATCCTGTTATCTCGCTGGCGCTTATCTTCTCGAAGCTGCAAGACCACCAGATTCCAGACCTCCAGCTACGTGACCATCCCTTCAGAGAATTTTTCATTGATGGGGTCCTTCTTAAAGGACTCCATCAGAAAGGGAGAATGCTGGTTCTCCTTAAGAGCCAGTCACCCTCTCTTTTCCCTCTAATAAATTTCCTTTTTCTTGCCTGACTGCCTGGCTCGCTCTCTTTTTCTCTGCACTCGCCTTACAGTTTCTACTAGTCTCATGACACCTTCACTAGTCATGAGAAACAGTCATCA
>NW_011381395.1:0-528 GCF_000754665.1 Bison bison bison
CCTGCCAATGCAGGACACACAGGAGACTCAATCGATCCCTGGATTGGGAAGATCCCCTGGAGGAGGAAATAGCAACCCGCTCTAGTATTCTTGCCTGGAAAATCCCATGGTCAGAGGAGCTTGGCAGGCTACCTTCCATGGGGTCAAAAAAGAGTCAGACACAACTGAGTGACTGAGGACACACACACACAGCACTGCATTTTAAATATGTATATATATATATATATATGTATAGTATATAGTATATATTTATCCATTCATTCATCAAAGGACATTTAGGCTGTTTCCCTGTATTGATTATTGTGAATAATGTTGCAACAAATATGGGAATGCTGATATCTCTTGGAGAGTCTAATTTTAACTCCTTTGGATAGATACTCAGAAGTGGATTTGCTGAATCATATCATAATTCGATTTTTAATTTTTTGAGAAACCTCAATACTATTTTCCACAGTGGTTTCACCCATTACATTCTCATTAACAGCATAAAAGAGTTGTTTTCTAAATGCTTGCACTTACTCAGCTTAC
>NW_011381396.1:0-533 GCF_000754665.1 Bison bison bison
CAGCTCATCTTTTCCTTTGGGAAAATTCCCCTTGGGGATAGACTATTTGTTCTACCTCTTCTTCTTTGAGGAATGTTAGGCCTGGGGTCAGGAAGACCAAGATGCAAGGTCCAGGGGGGTCCAAGGGGAGACATGAATATGCATAGGTCCCGCAGAGGATGAAGATTCCCAGATTGGGGCAATTATTTGTGCTGTTCCAGAGAACCCAAGTGGAACAGAAGGAGGGAGTGGAGTTTGTAAGACCAGTGTAGTTGGGACTAGAGTAGTTAATACAGGTTAGGTTTGAAGAGGCTGAGAGTAGGACATTGTCAGAGACTGGCCCAATGAGTTGTGTAGTTTTTGTTGGGAAGGGGAAGTATAGTTGCCCTGTAACAGCCAGGTTGAAGGTAAAGGAATTGCTATGTGTGGTGAGGGAGACAATGACATGCATATCCAACACTGGGATGTGTGTTGTGTGTACTGGAAAGATTGGAAGGAAGAGTTGAGAAGGCGGGTAAGGTGTTGGTTGCCAGATGGAGGTTTTAGGAGAGGCC
>NW_011381397.1:0-892 GCF_000754665.1 Bison bison bison
CTGACGGTGGCTACACCATGGAGTGAGTGCTCTGGGGGAGTTAGCACAGGATGTGAGAGGAAACACAGGAGAGGCAGACACTTGAATTTAGAATTCTATCTAGCACTCACCACCAAACTCCGAATTGATAAAGTCATGTCAACATAGAGCTAGAAGTTGTCCATCCAGACTCCTATCCCAGTGCACTTCCCAGGATACCAGCTGATGTCTTCAGAGACTAGCAGAGGGCACCAAAAATCACCAAGCATATGAATTTATACTGATGCACAGCACCAAGTGAGAATAGGGGAAGACTTGAAGTGAGACTAAACATGCTCTGATTAGGCATGAACTCAGGCCGGTCCAGGATGTCTCTTTATGCCAAGTAACAGATACAGATATGGGGCAGGGAAATGTCGTCTGTAGGTACACGGTTGGGTTCATAGGCTTCTCCCTGCTGAGTGAAGTGTATGCATCAGGAGGCAGCTGTAGATGGGTCAGCCTGGCCCTGGAGGCTTCACTTTATGGGAATGGAGCACATAAAGGGCCAGACTAAGGATTCTTGAATTTTTCCTGCTCAAAAAGGTTCCTAAAAGGGTCCATTAACAGACGTTGACCTGGTGATTGCTGTCTGAGGGTGGAGCAGGGGAGAACTGAAGGGTACAGAGGCTTGTCACAGAGTTATTTGTGTGTAACAAGGGGTAACTATATTTAACTGACAGCAGGAATGTTCTGCTGATTTCCAACTCTCTAGGATTTAGAACAATTCCAGGAAAATCTCTACTTCTGTTTCATTGACTACACTAAAGCCTTTGACCGTGTGGATCACACTAAACTGTGGACAATTCTTAAAGGGACTAGGAATAGCACGCCAGCTCACCTGCCAGTGAGAAGCCTGTATGCAGGTCAAGAA
>NW_011381398.1:0-645 GCF_000754665.1 Bison bison bison
TACCTAATGACATAACTTCAAAATATCAATACATAAAAACCAACAGAAATAGAAAAGGAGTAACAGCCAAGTTCATAATCCCAGTGGGAGACGTTAAAGACACATCTCTCGTGGAACTGGGCCCTGGTATGTAGTCACCTGCAGCCATGAAGTACCTGAAATGCGGCTGGCTCTACAATCAGATGCGCTGCAAGCATGAAACTCACACTGGATTTTAAAGACTTAGCATGAAAAAAAGAACGTGAACTATTTCATTAGGTTTTATCATGTTGATTACACACTGAAATGATAATATTTGGGGTGTGTTACAATAAAATATATTACAGGTAATTTCACCTACTTCTGCTTTTATTCAACATGGCTACTGGAATCTGAATTACATGAGTGACAAGCCTGATCTGACTGATACACATGGAACACTGCATTCCCACTGATACATATTCAAGAGCCCAAGGAACATATAACAGAAAGAATATGTATTGAGCCATTAGGAAAGCTTGAATTATTTCAAAGGACTGAAATAATGCAGAGGATACTTAGGGATTGCAATGGGCTGACAGTTTATGGGCCCTCAAACTTCACCCAGCACGTGGTGATGATCCGAGGAGGCAGGCACCCTGCGAAGGGTCAGGCCAGGAGGGAATG
>NW_011381399.1:0-730 GCF_000754665.1 Bison bison bison
ACTTATATGCAGAGTACATCATGAGAAATGCTGGGCTGGAAGAAGCACAAACTGGAATCAAGATTGGTGGGAGAAATTTCAATAACCTCAGATATGCAGATGACACCACCCTTAGGGCAGAAAGTGAAGAGGAACTGAAGAGCCTCTTGATACAAGTGAAAGAGGAGAGTGAAAAAGTTGTCTTCAAACTCAACATTCAGAAAATGAAGATCATGGAATCCGGTCCCATCACTTCATGGAAAATAGATGCGAAACTGTGGCAGACTTTATTTTTTAAGGGCTCCAAAATTACTGCTGATGGTGATTGCAGCCATGAAATTAAAAGACACTTATTCCTTGGAAGAAAAAGTTATGAGCAAACTAGACAGCATATTAAAAAACAGAGACATTACTTTGCCACCAAAGTTCTGCCTAGTCAAGGCTATGGTTTTCCCAGTCGTCATGTATGGATGTGAGAGTTGGACTATAAAGAAAGCTGAGTGCCAAAGAATAGATGCTTTTGAACTGTGGGGTTGGAGAAGACTCTGGAGAGTCCCTTGGACTGCAAGGAGATCCAACCAGTCCATCCTAAAGGAAATCAGTCTTGCATATTCATTGGAAGGACTAATGTTGAAGCTGAAACTCCAATACTTTGGCCACCTGATGGGAAGAACTGACTCATTTGAAAAGACCCTGATGCTGGGAGGGAGACCCTGAAGGCTGGAGAAGAAGAGGACCACAAAGGATGAAT
>NW_011381400.1:0-750 GCF_000754665.1 Bison bison bison
AATAGCCAAAGCAATCTTGAGAAAGAAGAATGGAACTGGAGGAATCAACCTGCCTGACTTCAGGCTCTACTACAAAACCACAGTCATCAAGACAGTATGGTATTGGCACAAAGGCAGAAATATAGATCAATGAAGCAAAATAGAAAGCCGAGAGATAAATCCACGCACCTATGGACACATTATCTTTGACAAAGGAGGCAAGAATATACAATGGAGAAACGACAATCTCTTTAACAAGTGGTGCTGGGAAAACTGGTCAACCACTTGTAAAAGAATGAAACAAACACTTTCTAACATTATACACAAAAACAAATTCAAAATGAATTAAAGATCTAAATGTAAGACCAGAAACTATAAAACTGCTAGAGGAAAACATAGGCAAAACACTCTCCGACATAAATCACAACAGGATCCTTTATGATCCACCTCCTAGAATATTGGAAATAAAAGCAAAAATGAACAAATGGGACCTAATTAAAATTAAACACTTCTGCACTACAAAGCAAACTATAAGCAAAGTGAAAAGACAGCTTTCAGAATGGGAGAAAGTAATAGCAAATGAAGCAACTGACAAACAACTAATCTCAAAAATATACAAGCAACTCCTGCAGCTCAATTCCAGAAAAATAAACGACCTAATTAAAAAATGGGCCAAAGATCTAGATAGACATTTCTCCAAAGAAGACATACAGATGGCTAACAAACACATGAAAGATGCTCAATATCACTTATTATCAGAGAAATGCAAAT